>NC_069504.1:702696065-702781065 GCF_027579735.1 Bombina bombina
CTGCAATGTAGTGCTCTAGATGCCTACCTAGGTATCTCTTCAACAAAGAATATTATGGGGATGAAGCAAATATGATAATAGAAGTAAATTGCAAACTTTTTTTCAAATGGTTTATGCTCTGTCTGAATCAGACAAGAAAAAAAATGTTGGGTTTTATATTCCTTTAATTCAGTTGTAATGAAGATGTGCAATAACTTTTTAATGTAGATATGGAATTCAAATACCCTGTGCTCCCCTGCCCACTTCAAAAGTCTGTTTTTCTGTAAGCTAAAGGTTTGAACTGTTGTCCAATCAGCGTTCTAGCTACAACAAGAGGCACCTAAAGGGGAGAAAGCTGATTGGAGAACAGTTCAAACATTTAGCTCACAGAAAAATTTTACTTTTAAAGTGGGCGGTGGAACACGGGGTATTTGAATTTCATATCTACATTAAAAAAAGTAATTTATAGCGCATCTTCATTACAACTGATTAAACCATCAAATGTATCACTAACATACTGGATGTGTTTTTATAAAGAGGAGTTTACTATCACGAACACAATGACAGTGTCAAGCCCTGTGTTCTGCAGACTCAAGTCCATATTGGCAACTCCTAATAAGTGGTGGGTGGAGTTTGGCCTTTGAAAACAATTACAGTAAAAAAGGTGTTGATCTGTTTTAAAAGGGACACTAACCCAAATTCTCTCATGATAGAGCATGCAAATTTAAGCAACTTTCTAATTTACTGCTATTATCAATTTTTCGGCGTTCTCTTGCTATCTTTATTTAAAAAGCAGGAATGTGATGCATAGGAGCGGGCCCATTTTTGGTTGGGAACCTGGGTTATGGTTGCTTATTGGTGGATAAATGTAAGCCTCCAATAAGCAAGCACGATCCATGGTGCTGAACCTAAAATGGGCTGGCTACTAAGATTTACATCCCTATTTTTAAAATAAAGATAGCAAGAGAAAACGTCACCTCAAGCAAAACAGCGATCTGCCGTGGGCTTCCTTAGCAGCTCAGAACTGCGATCGGTTGAAACAAATAAAGAACCTTTCCTACATGAAGTAATATAATACTTCATGAATGAAAGTCCCCTTTATTTGTTTCAATAGTCAATCCTAGTATTTAAAAAATGCTAGGATTGACTTTCACGTTAATAAAAGCAAACAGGCTTCAAAACGGATTTAAAAAAAAAAAAAAATTGTTTCACTCAAAGCTAGGGAGAATCTAAGTAAGGATATTTTGGATACTCAGCTTATTGTGGTACAAGACTACTTGTTGTGATGCATTATTACTACATGCTTCCATCCCTTAAAGGGATATAAAACCCATTTTTTTTCATTTCATGATTCAGATAAAGCATTCAATTTTAAGCAACTTTCTATATTACTCCTATCAATTTTGCGTCACTCTGTGTCTATTTAAGAAAGCAGAAATGTAAGTTTAGGAGCCAGCCCATTTTTGGTTCGGAACATGGACAGCACTTGCTTATTGGTGGCTAAGGGGTCGATTTATCAAAGGCTTTGCATGCCTTCTCCTTCCTTCAACTGCAGGTTCTCACAAGAGAACCTGCAGTCCGTAATTTATGAAGCAGCAGTCATTAGACCGTTGCTTCCTTAACTCTTCTCCACCTCAGGTGGAGAATTTCAATCTCCCCAGTCTTGTCCGGCCAGGGAGATTGACAGCTCCTGCCCACGCGTGATTGGCTGTGCGCAGGCAGGGGGCGGTGTTGCACAAGAGTGCAAAAAAGCATTCTTGCGCGATGATGAATTCGGCCAGCAGAACTCAGTCTGCCAGAGGCGAACTGCAGCGAACAGGGGCGCATATGTAAGCCCCTGTCCGTCGTAGCACAATAAATTGACCCCTCTATGTAGCCACCAATCAGCAAGCACAACCTAGGTGCCGGACGAAAAATGGGACGGCTTTTAAGCTTACATTACTGCTTTTTCAAATAAAGATACAAAGAGGAAAAATTGATAAAAAGGAGTAAATTAGAAAGTTACATGCTATATCTGAATCATGAGGTTTCGAAAATAGGGGGCATCTCTTTTCAAGCAAATGATTTACGCATCCATCAAACTCCTCAGAGACTCCACTGCTGATAGAAAAACTCCAATGGTGTATATGTAAAGATCCGTTGTATATGAGTGCAGTATACTCACTGATTAGAATCCAAATGTCTGCGAAATCACAAAAGCTGGAATACTTCTTATAAAAGAAGCAGCCTTTATCATTGCATTTGACTCAACGCGTTTTAACGATTGAATAGTCTCTCAAGAGCAAGTAAAAGGTTTTTGAATGCTTTTTACTAGCAAAAAAAAAAAAAAAAAAAAAAAAAAAAAAAAGTATTCAATCGTTCTAACGCTTTGATTCATATGCAATAATAAAAGTTGTTTCTTTTATAAGAAGAATTCCAGCTGTCTTTTGTGATTACAGAGACATTTGGATTCTAATCAGTGAGTATACTTGCACTCATATACAACGGATCTGTACATATACACCATTGGAGTTTTTCTATCCCCAGTGGAACCGAGTGACTATCTCTGAGGAGTTTGGTGGATGCGTAAATCATTTGCTTGAAAAGAGATACACCCAGGACCTGCACCCCCTATTTTCGAATCATCATATTAGCAGTTCCTTTGGCAGAGACTGTGGGAAGGCAGCGGGGTCCACACCCTGAGGGAGGGTATTTGTTCTATACCAGTATTTACAGCTTTATGTAATGTCTGGGTTTTTTTTTATTTCTATCTGAATCATGAAAAAAAATGTGGGTTTCATATCCCTTTAAAGTGTGCAGGTTTAGCACTATTGACTGCAAATTTGTGCGCTAACCCAGTTGTGCAACTAGCACTCCTGATTGGGTCAGTGGAAGCTTGCACTAGGTACTGGTAGTACTATGCAGAGGTACCTTACCTTAGATTTGCACAGTTGCTAGTGATAAAATGCCATGTGTAATTTTTCACTACAATGGCCTTTAACTCTGAGGCAACCACGTAAGACTGCATCAAACTGCAGCCAAGTTGTAAAAGTCAAATGCACACACTAAACATTCACCAAGAAGTCTCCCAAGATTGCCCAACTATGTTATACTATGCAAATGACTCACTAAAGCGCACTTCTCTCGCCTCTCTTTAGTGAATCAGTTGCAAACAGCATATGAGCTGGTTAAGCCTGAGAGACATTAGTGAATTTGCCATGAACTACTTTGCTACACACTGAAGACAAGCCAACAGAATAAACATAGTTTTCTTACAAAGCTAACGGGCTTCCTCTTCTCTGCCTCTGCGGTCTTCTCTTCAGCTTCGCGGCTCTCTGTTGTGTCGCTGCTCCCCGCAGACGTCGCCTCCATTTTCTTTTTGAAGAGTTCAAGAAAGCTACCATCGTTAGCGAACAGATTTATACCCGGCGAAATACCAGGTGCAGAAGGCGAAATAACTGGGGTCGGGACGCTACAACTTGGGACTAAAGGAGGAGCAGCTTCTTTGCTTTTATTTTCCGGAGAGCCTGCGGCCTGGTAATTAGAAGGCTGGGTCGGTGACGAGGCCACTACCTCCGTCTCTTGCTCATTTTCTTCCACCCTTTTCTCCATCACGGTTCGCGCTGCCGTATCTGCTACCGCCTCGGCTGCTTCTTCACCCTCCTCCGCTTCACTATTGCTTTCTTCTTCCTCCTCGTCACTTCGCCGTATTTTATCCGCCATATTGCGTCAAAAAGCGGAAATACAAAGCGGCTGGTTAAAATAAAAAATGTTTAATATTCACCTACAACGTAGATATAAGAATAATTTTCAAAATACTACAGTTGAAAAAACGGGAAATTCGGATTTTTACGGCAGATAGAAGGTTAGTTTCAAGGGAAAAAAAAAACTCGACAAGCAAAGAGGGTGTGGTAGGCAATGAGTGACAAGTTGTTCTGTCCAATAAAGGAACGGCGAAAAGATGATGCTAGCCAATCATAATGGAAGATAAGTTAAATCGGCCAATTCAAATATCCAATTATAACTAGTATTTTGACAATTTCTTCCAATCAAAATGTTGCTATTTGGTGTGCATAACAATGCTAGCCAATTAGGAGCTGTTATTCAGCAATCCAATTGTAAACATGAGATTCATGATAGGCAGTGTGAACAGCAAATTAGAAAGTCCTTAACAATGAATAACCTATTACAACACTAGAAAGGCGGTCTTACAATGACATTGACAAACATCCTGAGTATCCAATAAGGAATAGAAACAGAAGTGACATTTCTCTAACAACAGTCTTGAAATGGTGTTATAGGTGCATACTGTGAATGACATATAGCGCTAGGCAATAAGATCCAGAGGCGTGGCATAACGACACCAATCAATTGGAAGCAGATCTCTAGCTTGTACCCATAGGAAAGCGAAGGAGGTTGGTTGAGTGCTGCATCACGTGATAGTGTAGGAAGATGGCGGCGCAGGTAGATGATGAGTTTGAGGATGCCCCAGATGTAGAGCCACTGGAACCGACGCTAAGCAATGTGATTGAGCAGCGCTCCTTACGGTGGATATTCGTGGGAGGGAAAGGAGGCGTGGGAAAGACCACGTGTAGGTAAGAGACATTGGTAGTTTGACATGAGAACATTTGAGATGGGATGGAAACCTGAGGGTTGAGCTAGGCATGGGTCAAACCAATCAGATATAAGCTCAGGGGTGGCTGGACACCTGGCATGAATTACTGTACTAGATATAATTTTTTTAGCTGTAGGACTTTATCAAATGTAGGTAACCTACCTTTCTGATGAGATAATAACCAATACCTTGTAATGCATATGTTTTTTTCTCATCTTTCCTACAATTTATGCCTTACAAAATGTTTATTTTGTTCCACTCCACCCAGATAAACAGGAGTGCATCCTTCAAACTGAAGAACATTGGCCATTGGTTGTTGTAGGCATTTATTTACATTGGTCCTTAAAGGGACACTGTAGTCAAAAATTGATTCATTAGCTTTCAATAGTATACCTGTCAATCAAAAGTTTTTCAATGCTGATCATCTTGTAAATATCATTTATTACATATTAGTCTTTGAAATATTACATTTTTCCAAACCCACTGATTTTCTCGCTGTTACTGATTTCCAATCCTGAGTGATAACTCCAGTTGGAAGATGGCGATTCCTCAATGCAATGTGCATGCGCGAGTTAGCGCAATGTCATCACATGTTATTTTTATTACTCTCTCTGTCATGTCGGCTTCTGTGCCGCAATATGCGCATGCATAGACAGACGCAATTATATTGTAATTGCATGCAAATAATCTCTGTCCCATTGGCAATTATGTTATCCCTTAGACGGCCCACATTTGATGGCTGGATGACGTGATGTCATGGGGTAAAAATAAAACGTTATTTTAGTTATAAAGGGAGCTTCATTTCTGCACATATTAAGGTACATTAGATTTGTGTGATCGTTGCAATTGTATTAGTATGTTTTGTTTTGCATTGGAAAATCAAAAGTTAGTAATCTTTTAAAGGGAGAGTGCACTCTTTTAAATGCTCCCAAATATTCATTTTACCTACTCGTGTGTTAAATTGTTAACATAACTCCTTCACCTTTATTTTCTCTTTTGAAATAGCTGATCTTGACTGTTGTATCCCCACCTATATTGAACATTTCTAAATACTGGTTACAAAAAAAAACATGTAAAGAAGAAAATTTAGATAAAATAGTGCTCTTAGTGGGGGGCTGTGACAGAGAAGTACTTAAATGTTAATTTTCCATTGTTCTCTCTAAGGGCTCCATTTATCAAAGCTTCAACTACCAATCCGCCTGTGCTCGCATGTCATCAAGCTCTCAGATTTATCAAGCTATGAACCCTATTCAAAACAATGTATTTTCCTTGGCGCCAGATTCAATGATCATGTGAATTTGCGACAGATCTATGTAACTTATTTTCCGTCTGTGCTAAGCCAAATCCTATCAAATTCTCTAAGTTATCACACTGTTTTGTCTGTAACTCATGTCTTATAATCCGCCCGTCAAGCAAATTTGTATTCAGCACCTTTCTTGTTGCAAACACCATAGAACACAGTAGTCTGGAAGTCTGTCTAAAATGAGTTGCTCTAGATCAGTGTTTCTCAAGTCCTCAGGACCCTTAGTCAGGCCAGATATTCATTATATCTTAACTAGAGCATAGGTGAAATAATCATCTGAAGGGTGAGAGCAGGTTAGTAACCATGATGACTAATCAGCTGATTATTTCACTTGTGCTCTTGTTAAGATATAATAAATATCTGGCCCTGAGGACTGGAGTTGAGAAACACTGCTGTAGATCAAAAAGTCACTGAACTAGTGTATACCAAAATGTGTATTCGGCACCAGTTTTCTTTCGATTGCCATAGATAACAATATGTATATAAGTGGGGCCAGAAAAATAAATAACATAACTTATATAGCTTTAAGAATGGAAGTTTTTATAGTTGCAGCAATCTCACTACTACTAAGGTGCAGTAGACATAATTTTTCTCTACAGCAGAGGCAAGAAGTTATCCGTCAAAAACGATGCATAAGAGTGTCACGATTATTTTTTACCCGGTCTTGAAACTTTTATTGACCGTGAAATATTGCAGCAGTTCAGACTGTCAGGGCATGAAGTTGAGGCCCATTTGGAGTCTGTCACCTTCAGAACAAGAGCTTTTACTGGTATGCTCAAATTGTTGACCATCCTGCATTTCATGGCAACCGGGTCTTTTAAATCTGTTTGGTCAGTATGAGTCAACTGACGTTCTCCAGGCACATACGAACTGTTTTAGACACAATGTACACTATTTTTAAGCGTCATGTTTGTATCCCAGAATCCGGAGAGGAATGGCAATAAGTAAAATAAAATTTATTTTCGTATTGCTGGTATCCCAAATGTGTTAGGGGCGAAAGACTGCACACACATTGCATTGCACTTGTCCACATCTAGACTTGCTTCTAATTTGTCAATGATCTCCCCTTATTGCGGCTAAATTGACGCAAATACATCTAACTATATTTTTGATAAATTTTGAGGTTGGACTGTAATTCGGGGCACTCCAATTGGCTCAGAGATTTTCATACAGGTTCACTTCTACTTTTAGTAACTTTAGATGAAAATATTTTTTTATTTATTGAAGTCTTCCAATTCGACAAACAAAATATTAATAATAAATGCACCATAATACAGTACAGTATATAATAAAAACTCATACAGTACAATATATAAGGAAATGTTAACATATACTTTGTTTGCATATAAGGACAATACAAGTTGGTCAATCTGATTCATTATGTTGAAGTGTGGAAAGACTTCCATTGTAACAGACTTTATGACATGAAGGGAAAGAGAAAGAATGTAAAGAAAACCTATAAGGAGAAACGAAAGAAGAAAGGGAAGGAGGGAAGAAAAGGAAGAGTTGAAGAATTGAGCACTCGTGAGAATTTCTTCTAGGGGAGACTAATGTCCTAACAGGCCCTAATCCCCAGAGATCTCCTCGTTTGCATTCTAACAGAGTCGTCCCAAATTATCCATTCCTCCCATATCTTTAGGAATTCTTGTCTTTTGTCTATTAGGGAAGATGCTATGTTCTCCATTTGATAATAATACTTGATTTTTTTAAATATGATATCGTAGTGGGGAACTGATGTTTTCCAAAATTTTGCAATCACTGTCCTAACAGCAGTACATACTATACCTACTAGTTTTAATGAATATCTGTGAAGCCCCTCAATAGGGAAATGTAAGAGGGCCTGCTCCATAGTTAATGTAATCTTTTTGTTAAAGATTTTACTTAGTAGCTCAGAGGTGGTTTCCCAAATGTTAGTACTTACAGGACAATCCCACCACATGTGGATGTAAGTACCCTCTGCTTGGCATCCCCGGTAGCACTGAGGTGATATAGCTAAGTTTGTATCTAGATGGTAGTGTTTAAACCTACATGGATAATTATACCACCTATATACCACTTTAATATAATTCTCCTTTAAGTTTGCACTAATGGAGCAAGCTAGGCCTTTTTGGATTATGTTTGCCCACTCTGTTATATCTCTAGAGAGGTTAACCTCACTCTCCCATTTTTTGATAAAGTATAACTTTTCTAATCTTTGTCCAGTGCACAAAAACTTATATAGACTAGAAATGGTACCTCTAATCCTGGAAGTGGAGCTACAGACTTTCTCAAATAGTGTGGGGCTTTTTGGGATTCTTAATCTGCGGACTTAGTCTATCCTAGTTTTTAGTTGGAAATAGTGAAACCAGGAGTGTGGTGTGGAGGGCGGAAGATCATTGTATTGCTGGAACGAGATGACCTCGGAATGTCGTATTGCATCGGCTATTCTGTATAAACTTTTATTAGCCCAAATTGTGCTAGTTTTGTTATTATGGCGGTCTGAAAATACAGACAGTGGCGTGAGAAGTGAACCCTTAGGATTTAAATATCTTTTTTGTAGATTGTCCCAAAGTCCTAAGGTGTGTGCAAGCGAAGTATATTTTGTCCAAAAACCTGGTCTGTCTTTTTTAGATGTCCAAAACATCTAATAAACTGGGTTGAGTTTTAACATATCTCTCTCTAATTGAACCCATGCTAGTTCACTTTCAGAATTGTGTAGGAGTGCTGTTTGAGCTAGTCTAGCAGCATTAAAATAGAATCGGAGATCAGGGACTCCCAACCCTCACTCCCCTTTGGGTTTCAAGAGAGTGTTCCTATTTATCCTCGCTTTTTTATTGACCCAAATGAACTCGAAAATATGTTTTTGGACATCTTTAAGATCTTTTGAAGGAATATCTACAGGCAACAATCTAAATAAATACAGTAGTTTTGGAAGTATTACCATCTTACTAACTACCATTCTCCCATAGAATTATATTTTATATGTACTCCAGGTTTTCATTTCTTTGTGGAGGTATTTATATAAGGGGGGATAGTTTAATTTTATATAGCTCTTTCAAGTTATAAAGGATTAAAATTCCGAGGTATTAAAATTCCACTTAAGATCAAAGTTAATTTCTAATAGTTTTTTGGTATGGCCAGGAAGATGGACCTCAATTGCCTCACATTTGTCATTATTTATCTTATAGCCCGATAGGGTACCAAAATTTAATAAAAGATCATATAGTATTGGCAGTGATAGCAGTGGTTTGCTAATTGTCAATATAATGTCAACAGCAAATAAGGAGAGTTTGTGTTCTGTTTTACCCACCGTTATTCCGGATATATCTCTTTCATTTCTAATTCTAGCGGCTAAAGGCTCAATGCATATAGCGAATAACAGGGGCGACAAAGGTCACCCCTGCCTGGTCCCGTTATGAATGTGAATTTTTTTGGATTGATATCCTGCTACTCTAAGGTATGCCGATGGGCTGGTGTAAATGGCTTGTATCGCCTTGGTGAATGAACCCGAAATTCCAAATTGTGATAGAGTTTCAAACATGTAATCCCAATGAATTCTATCAAATGCCTTCTCTGCATCCAAAGAAAGGAACAGAGAAGGCACTTTTTCATTAGTTGCAAAATCAATCAGGTCAATGACCCTGCGTACATTGTTAGGGGCTTCCCTCCCGGTAATAAACCCTACCTGGTCATTCGAAATTAATTTAGGTATCTGTAAGTTTAGTCTAGTGGCCATTATTTTGGTAAGAAGCTTAAGGTCTAAATTTATGAGCGATATTGGCCTATAATTTTTACAATGGAACTTATCTCTACCTGGCATAGGGACAACACATATTCGAGCCATTAACAATTCAGTTGGGATTTTACCTACTTCCATTATATAATTAAATGATTCTACCAGATGAGGGACAAGATCTTCCGAGAATTTTTTTGTAGAAACTTCCTGAATAACCATCAGGTCCAGGAGCCTTATTGCTTTTAAGTTGTTTAATGGCTATGACTATTTCCTGAGCTGTAATTGGGGCGTTCAACTGGTCTAAAGCAGTTGTTTCTAGCTTAGGGAGATGGCATTCTCTTAAGAATTCTTGTATTCTATTTCTTCTAGATTCTGTTTGGTTAGCAATTTGCTGAGGATCATTAGTTATTGCACCTGAGGTAGTCTGAATCTGGGGAATAGAAGAGAATCTGGTAATGTTCCTAATTTTCCTGGCTAGCATTCGGTCGGGCTTATTGGCGTCAACAATCCTCAAGTAGGCTAACGCTTCTTCATCCAGTATTTTATCTAGTTCTGCATTTTTTGAAGTGATTAACTTGATTAGATTAGGGCTTCTAGACATTATTATTTGTCTAGTTAGATCCTCAATCTCTTGTTTCTTTTCCTCTATTAACTTTTTTTTTGTTTATTTAGGTTTGCTTTTTCTTGAATTAAGAATCCCCTCAGAAAGGCTTTAAACGCTCTCCAAATAAATAAAGGGTTAGGTGTTGAGTTTTTGTTATCTGACCAAAAGTGTCTAATTTGTTGGGTGAGTTTCTGACATATTATTTCATTTCTTAATAATGATGGGTCTAGGGACCAGGATCTGTCTCTAGATGGGTAAAAAAAACCTCAAAGAGACTTCCACAATGGAGTGGTCAGACCAGCTGGTTTGTGCTATATTGGCGTATGTTGTTAATGGACATAAAATCTGGCTAGCAAAAATATAATCTATCCTGGAGAAAGAGTTGTGGGCCGCCGAGTAATATGTATAGTTTTTAACTCCTAAATTATGAAGTCTCCAGATATCTAACAAATTATGATCTAGTATAAAATCACTTAGGATTTTTTTGGGAGATGTACTTGTGTAGGGTGATCTATCTATTTTATCATTAAGTGTTAAGTTGAAGTCCCCTCCTAGGATAATTTTGTATTTTTTCCATGAAGTCAATATTTTACTGATTTTGGCCATAAAGTGTCCCTGATTTTCATTAGGGGCATAAATGTTCCCCAGTACAATCAAATTGCCATGTATTTTCCCCCTAAAGATTATGAACCTACCATCTGAATCTCTAATTACCTCTTCCTCTTGGAAGTTCAGGGATGCATGTAAGATAATAGAGACCCCTCTCTTTTTCTTGTGGCCAAACGAGTGGTACTGGATCGGAAAAGCCGAGTCCCAATATTTCGGGTTTTGTGTAGAAGTAAAGTGGGTCTCTTGTAACATTATGATATGTGCCTGTTTGCTTTTGTAGTCTGCTATAGCTTTCTTTCTTTTGATATGAGAGTGCAACCCTCTTACATTATGTGAGATTATTTTAAATGACATCACAAGTTTGTTTTGTCAAGCCAATGAGTGCCCAAGAAATGTCGTACCAAACCCAGACTAAATAATACCTGGAATACCTGTCATCTTGATACACCTTGTCCATACCTCCCAAGGTCCGCCGCCACTTTCCAACTATTATGGTCCCACGAGTGCTCAGAGAGAGATAGAAAAGAAGGAGAAAAGAGTATAGGCAATAAACATAATAACAAATATGAACAGTAGTATCGGTATAAGGTACTTAATTTTCCTGTATACTAAACTTATTGGTTACAAGGCGTACAAATGGTGTAGCTAACAGTGGCTATTAAACCAATTCAAAATAGTATATTATTATCAGACCAAACTCAATATGTTAGAGTGTTTTTATATGAGTAGCTGTCAGCATATGGGTCGAAACCTATCTGAGGTTACCACCAAACAGTGTTATGAGAAACTTGCAATGGTCGGGATATTGTACTACAAAAGTGTAGTGCGATGTTCTTAGGACTAGCCTAAATAGTCATATCATTTACTAACACTATAACTACCAAACTCTACTGGGCTCCCACGATGGGACAATCTTATCTAAAGCCATAGCAGTGTTGGACTGAGCATTTAAACTTAAGCTGTGGCAACATTTCACTATTATCATGGTGAGATATTGTGACATAAACCTATGTAGATAACTTACACTAAACTAAGAACTTAATTAAGCTGACTCCAACAGGGGCAGCTGTCAACTAATTAAAATAACCATTTCGGTGAACTCTTAGGTAGGGGGCCCCTAAAAACCACACTTTGTCGGCAGTCACCGGGTACCCCCATCCCATGTATTGCGGTAAATGCAAGTCTTACATTTTGTGAACAGATCGTGGACCCTCCATTCTAAGGCATATCTTCTCCAAGCCTCTATGTCATAGTAGACAAGAGTTTCTCATAAGTGTCCAGGTTAATATCTTTGGAATAAATGTATCAGTTCACTTCATCCATTAGTCGCAGCCTGGGGTTGCTGGGCTTGTTCCGCTCTTGGTATTTCTCTGGATCCACTGTGCTGGTTCGAAACCCTAGGAACCCTGCTCCAAGGCTGTTTTGTCTGCTTTCTCGGTGGTCTAGGGGGCAATGGCAAAGGGGTGTCTTCACCCTTTATTTGCAATCGTTGAATTAATTCTGTACCCTCCTCAATGGAGGTACAGGAGTATGTTGTTTTATTGTAGAGAAAAATAAGTCTGAATGGAAATGACCACCGGTATTTAATTTGTGCTTTCATGAGCACCGTGGTAATTGGTTTAAGTTCTCTCCTTTTACGTAGAGTGATAGGAGAGAGGTCGGCAAAAAATTGGAGTTGATGTCCTTCGAATTCTACATTTTGGTGCAGTCTAGTGACCTGCAAGAGCTGGTCTTTGGTAGTGTAATAGTGGAACTTAAGGATGACATCCCTAGGTGTATTTGGGATTTTAGGCTTATTCAGGGCTCTATGTAGTCTGTCAATCAGAAAAAAACTGTCATCGACTTCTGGAAGTAAATGACGCAGAATTTTGAGAAGGACATCATTAAGTTTGTCATACGTCTCTGGGAGATTCCTAAGTTTAACATTAGACCTCCTAGATCTATTTTCCAAGTCCTCAAGTTGTGACTCTAGTTGTTCAATCTTATTGTGTTGGGTTTGTACAGAGCTATGAATGATTGGGATTTCTTCAATGATCTCTCCCACTTTGTCCTCCAAATCTGAGGTTCTCTGGCTGATTTCTTTTATATCACTCCTAATATCTTGTATTGCAGCTTTCAGTTCTATTTGAAATACTTCTTTAATTTGCTGGACTAAATTGTTAGATGAGGGCTGTTACTGCTCTTCTGTACTAGTGTCTAGTATGTTGTCTGACATTTCCCCCTCCTGAGTAGCTACTTTATCTTGAAGCATAGCCTTCTTTTTTGCTTGTGCTTTGGATAAACAGTCTCTGACTGACTGGGTTTTTCCCTTCATTGTATGAAGATTAATGTATGACTGGAATAGAGCGTGTCCAATCGAAGGATGCCACCAGCACTTTTGTCAAGCAGTATCTAAATAACTACCATATATACATCCAAGAGCCACTGTACCTTAGAGCATATTTAACACCTTGAAAACCAATAAGTGGGACCTATGGGGACATGCTCCTTGTTAACATATCTGTCCTCCTATGATGTTAGCTAGCAGATTAGGTTATTCAGCTAATAGAGACCCGCTTGTATCTCAGAGCCTGCAGTTTGTCACTTTGGGTCTAAGACAGGAATCATAACTCCTTTCCACACGTGGAGCAGAGGAGCTGAACAACTTTCATAAAAGCACGCTTACTGCATGTCACTGCTGTGACCTGAATAGTAAAACTTTTTTAGAATTCCCAGGGGGGGGGTCAAGGCTTTGGGCCTGCAAGGGTATTTGTAGGTATAAGATGGTATCTCCCTCATACAATGTTCTATCAGATGTACACAGCAGGGCAACGTAATTACAACAGATTTTACTCTCTCTAGGGCTCATGAGGGGTTGTAATGATCGCCACGGGAGATAAGTTCAGCTCTGCACGGCCAACCAGGATACGCCTCACCTTAATCCCGTACTTCTACTTTCCCTCTTGTGGTAAAATACCTCCCTAGACACCTATCCGGGTACCCTCACTCACCCAGGCATCAGTCGCTAGATGTTTCCTCTCTGTGTACCGGGAGCGGGCAAACTGCGGCAAGGCCCTGAGGCCAAAATCTACTTTTAGTAACTTTACACTCAAGTCAAGATAAACTTTTATGATTCAGATAGAGCGTGCAATTTTAAGACACTTTTCAATTTACTTCCATTATCAAATTTTGTACAATCTTTTCTATTCACACTTTCTGGTAAACAAGATCCTACTGAGCATGTGCACAAGATCACAGGGTATACATGTACTATACTCAGAGGCGGTGGAGAAAAAATTGGAGAAGTGCACACACCGTTAATTGTAAGCACTAAAAGTTCTGTTCCATATCCCCAAGCGCTGTCAATATGCAAGTGTTTACAGGACCGGAACAGAAGGCAAACAGTTAAACTTCAGAGGACTGTCCCGATGGGGTTCTCCTAACCCAGGGGGGCAAATAATGCAGGAGACTTCAATACTATCCCAATTGTAATCCGAAGTGGTACAGATAGATTACCCCTCTAAACAGAAACAATGGAATCCGAAAACCACGTACCTTCCGGTCACCAGGACCCTTCTGACCTGTACTCCAGGCAATAACTTCCTTAGTAGTAGCGGGTAGTGTCCTGACGGGACTCCAGGCCGTGTGTAAGTTTGGTCTCCAAACCGGAACAACCGGTGCCTTCCTCTCGTGTAGTTCCCTAAAGGGGTGTGTTTGGGCGGTCAGTGACCTGATTCGCTCCCTGTCAAAATGCTGCTTGAAACGGCCTCAGACAAAGTAGTAAACAAGGATAGGCAGCACAGACACGGGATACTGCGAAAAAATATGTGCTTTATTTACAGGTAGCAAAACAATGCTGCATGAGTGAAAAAAACAACAAAAACTTGTTGCAAACGCTTGGCGTGGAGGGGATAGACACCCCGGGGTTAAAGATACATATAGTAAATACTAGTCTGATGTGAAACAGGTACCTGTTTCACATCAGCCTAGTATTTACTATATGTATCTTTAACCCCGGGGTGTCTATCCCCTCCACGCCAAGCGTTTTCCACAAGTTTTTGTTGTTTTTTGTTTTTTCACTCATTCAGCATTGTTTTGCTACCTGTAAATAAAGCACATATTTTTTGCAGTATCCCGTGTCTGTGCTGCCTATCCTTGTTTACTAGTTTATACATGTACTAGTCTGTGATTGGGGAAAAAAATCTGCTTATTTGAAATTCATAGTAGGTGTTAATTTTATTATGTACTTGTTAATTATGTAATTCTAATGCATTAAGTGGTCATTTAATACATGGAGCACTAAGTATTGGCCTAAGTAAACAGTAATAAAGATAAGGATTACTTTCTGTAAATAATTAGACAGATAATATAATTAGGCATTCCCTCCTTACAAGATCAGCCCACTGTATTGGGTTCTGGTTTCAGTTAGCAGAAATAACTATTTATTACCCATTCCCCAGTTTTTTACCTCTGTGATTACCTTGTATCTAAGCCTCTGCAGACTACTCCCTTATTTCACTTCTTTTGACAAACTTGCATTTTAGCCAATCAGTGCCCTCTCAAAAGGACACGGACACGAGTACAATGTTATCTATATGGCAAACATGAACGAACGTCCTCTAGCTGTGAAAAACTGTCAAATGCATTCAGATAAGAAGCAGCCTTCAAGGGCTTAGAAATAAGCATATGAGCCTACCTATGTTTAGCTTTCAACTAAGAATACCAAAAGAACAAAGCAAATTTAAAGATAAAAGTAAATTGGAAAGTTGTTTAAAATGACATGCCCTATCTGAAGCATGAAACTTTAATTTTGAGTAGACTGTCCCTTTCGTTTCCATTTTCTGACCGTTTGGGACCAAGGCTATTTTTACATTTCTGCAGTATTTGTGTTTAGCTGTAATTTTCCTCTTACTCATTTACTGTACCAGACATATTATATACCGTTTTTCTCGCCATTAAATGGACTTTCTAAAGATACCATTATTTTCATCATATCTTATAATTTACTATAATTTTTTTTTATAAAATATGATGAAAAAAACACACTTTTTCTAAATTTGATTGCCAAAATCTGTTACACATCTACAACCACCAAAAAACACCCATGCTAAATAGTTTCTAAATTTTGTCCTGAGTTTAGAAATACCCAATGTTTACATGTTCTTTGCTTTTTTTGCAAGTTATAGGAGAATAAATACAAGTAGCACTTTGCTATTTCCAAACCATTTTTTTTTTCAAAATTAGCGCTAGTTACATTGGAACACTGATATCTGTCTGGAATCCCTGAATATCCCTTGACATGTGTGTGTGTGTATATATATATATATATATATATTTTTAGAAGGCAACCCAAAGTATTGATCTAGGCCCATTTTGGTATATTTCATGCCACTATTTCACCGCCAAATGCGATCAAATAAAAAAAAAAAAGTTCACTTTTTCACACTTTTTTTTTTTCACAAACTTTGTTTCTCGCTAAAATTATTTACAAACAGCTTGTGCAATTATGGCACAAATGGTTGTAAATGCTTCTCTGGGATCCCCCTTTGTTCAGAAATAGCGTTGCTTTTTGGTAATTACCACACGTGTATTATGCCCAGCAGTGAAGGGGTTAATTAGGGAGTTTGTAGGGTTAATTTTAGCTTTAGTGTAGTAGACAACCCCAAGTATTGAACTAGGCCCATTTTGGTATATTGTATGCCACCATTTCACCGCCAAATGCGATCAAATGTAAAAAAAAATAACTTTACATTTTTCACAATTTTAGGTTTCTCACTGAAATTATTTACTAACAGCTTGTACAATTATGCCACAAATGGTTGTAAATGCTTCTCTGGGATCCCCTTTGTTCAGAAATAGCAGACATATATGGCTTTGGCATTGCTTTTTGGCAATTAGAAGGCCGCTAAATGCCGCTGCGCACCACACTTGTATTATGCCCAGCTTGCAGGGTTAATTTTAGCTTTAGTGTAGAAATCAGCCTCCCACATGACACATCCCACCCCCTGATCCCTCCCAAACAGCTCTCTTCCCTCCCCCACCCCACAATTGTCCCCACCATCTTAAGTACTGGCAGAAAGTCTGCCAGTACTAAAATAAAAGTTTTTTTTAAATATCTAATCAGCTGTGATGGACCCCCCTTAGCCCCCAACCTCCCTGACCCCCCCCCCCTAAACAGCTCTCTAACCCTCCCCCGCTACCTATTTGCCGCCATCTTGGGTTGTCTGCCAGTTCCCAGTTTGCCCCCCACCCCAAAAAAGTTTTTTAATTTTATTTTTAAAAAAATATAAATTTTTCTGTAGTGTAGCTGTCCCCACTCCCAGATCCTTTTAACTTTATTTTTTACTCCCCTTCCTCTCCCTCCATCCACTTCAGGAACATTCATTGGTGTCAGTAGTTGCTGCGCACATGGACACCCCCGCAGCCCCGCGTGCACATTTCACAAACAGGAACCGGATGCCGGGTAGCGATGGGCTGCCCACACACTTCCCTGCTAAACTCCCACCCACCAACGATCGGCATCATCTCTACCGGTGCAGAGAGGGCCACAGAGTTGCTCTCTCTGCATCGGATGCTTGAAAAAAAATATGAGGAAAAAATGGAAAAAAAACCACACATTTTCTAACTTTGACCCCCAAAATCTGTTACACATCTACAACCACCAAAAAACAACCATGCTAAATAGTTTCTAAATTTTGTCCTGGGTTTAGAAATACCCAATGTTTACATGTTCTTTGCTTTTTTTGCAAGTTATAGGGCAATAAATACAAGTAGCACTTTGCTATTTCAAAACCACTTTTTTTCAAAATGAGCGCTAGTTACATTGGAACCCTGATATCTGTCCGGAATACCTGAAAATCCCTTGACATGTATATATTTTTTTTTTTTTTAGAAGACATCCCAAAGTATTGATCTAGGCCCATTTTGGTATATTTCATGCCACCATTTCACCGCCAAATGCGATCAAATAAAAAAAAAAGTTCACTTTTTCACAAATTTTTTCACAAACTTTAGGTTTCTCACAGAAATTATTTACAAACAACTTATGCAGTTATGGCATAAATGGTTGTAAATGCTTCTCTGGGATCCCCTTTGTTCAGAAATACTTATATGGCTTTGGCGTTGCTTTTTGGTAATTAGAAGGCTGCTAAATGCCACTGCTCATCACACGTGTATTATGCCCAGCAGTGAAGGGGTTAATTAGGGAGGATGTAGGGAGCGTCTAGGGTTAATTTTAGATTTAGTGTAGTGTAGTAGACAACCCCAAGTATTGATCTAGGCCCATCTTGGTATATTTCATGCTACCATTTCACCGCTAAATGCGATCAAATAAAAAAAAAAAAAACATAAAATATTTCACAATTTTAGGTTTCTCACTGAAATTATTTACAAACAACTTTTGCAAGTATGGCATAAATGATTGTAAATGCTTCTCTGGGATCCCCTTTGTTTAGAAATAGCAGACATATATGGCTTTGGCGTTGCTTTTTGGTAATTAGAAGGCCGCTAAATGCCGCTGCGCACCACACATGTATTATGCCCAGCAGTGCAGGGGTTAATTAGGTAGCTTGTAGGGAGCTTGCAAGGTTAATTTTAGCTTTAGTATAGAGATCAGCCTCCCACCTGACACATCACACCCCAGGATCCCTCCCAAACAGCTCTCTTCCCTCCCCATCCCACAATTGTCCCCGCCATCTTAAGTACTGGCAGAAAGTCTGCCAGTACTAAAATAAAAGGTATATTTAAAAAAAATTGTATAGCATATTTACATATGCTGCTGTGTAGGATCCCCCCCAAACAGCTCTCTATCCCTCCCCCTCCCACCTTACTGGGAGCCATCTTGGGTACTGGCAGCTGTCTGCCAGTACCCAGTTTAGAAAAAAATGCCTATTTTTTTTCTGTAGTGTAGCTCCCCCCCCCCCCCATAGACAAACCACCACCCCCTCCCAGATCCCTTACAATTAACATTGTCTGCTGTCCCCCACCCCCCCCTGTCTCCCACTTATCAATCAATTATTTTCTATAGTATAGCGGTTTCCACCCGCTCCCTCCCCGTGCACACGCCCGCCGCTCCCCGTGCGTGCTCCCGACAACCCCGATCCCGCCCCCCTCTCTCTTCAATCTTCCATCGATGGCCGCCCTCCCACGTCGGCTCCCACCCACCAACGATTGCGGCCATTGATGCCGGTGCAGAGAGGGCCACAGAGTGGCTCTCTCTGCATCGGATGGGGGAAAAATGTTATTGCAGGATGCCTCGATATCGAGGCATCACTGCAATAACTGTAAAGCGGCTGGAAGCGATCAGGATCGCTTCCAGTCGCTTTAATTCCCAAAGTCGTACAGGGTACGTCGCTGGTCTTTAAAGCCCAGGTTGTGTGCGACGTACCCTGTACGACTCGTATGGTTAAGGGGTTAAAGTGACACTCAAGTCAAAATTAAACTTTCCTAGTTCAGATAGAGCATGCAATTTCCAATTTACTTCCATTAACAAAATGTGCACAGTCTATTTATATTTATACTTTTTGAGTCACCAGCTCCTACTGAGCATGTGCAAGAATTCACAGAATATACGTATGTGCATTTGTGATTGGCTGATTGCTGTCACATGATTCAGGAGGAGGGGAAATATACATAACTTTGAAATTTGTCAGAAAAAAAATCTGCTACTCATTTAAAGTTCAGACTTCATGATTATGCAAATCTACTGTATTTATTTGTCCTTTAAAAATATCTCTAAAATGTACCACTTCCTCATACAGAACACAACTAAAAAAGTTCCACTCTTATTTCCCATCTTGACTATTGCAACTCTATCCTTTCTGATATCCCTAGCTGTAGTTTATCTCCTTTACAATTCATAATGATTGTGTCTGCTAGGTGGGAAGATAAGATTGGCCCCTCTCTTGTTGCCGCCTCACATTCCTGTCTACATGACTTCTCAAGATTGGCCCCTCTCTTGTTGCCGCCTCACATTCCTGTCTACATGACTTCTCAAGATTGGCCCCTCTCTTGTTGCCGCCTCACATTCCTGTCTACATGACTTCTCAAGATTGGCCCCTCTCTTGCTGAACTCAGTGCCTTGCTCCGCAAGACTCTCCCCTAGCTTTAAAAGTTTCAGGCTCTCCTTAAAGGGACGCTAACATTTTTCTATCATAAATCAGAGAATACTATTTTAAACAACATTGCAATTTACGTCTATGATATATTTGCTTCATTATTTCACTGCCAGCTGCAATCATTTTAATATAAAATTCTGAAGTCTTCTCTGGGATCCCCTTTGTTCAGAAATAGCAGGCATGAATGGCTTTGCCATTGCTTTTTGATAATTAGAAGACTGCTAATTGCAGCTGCGCATCACACTTCTATTATTCCCTACAGTGAAGAGGTTAAAGGGACAGTCAAGTCCAAAAAAAACTTTCATTTTTCAACTTTCCAATTTACTTTTATCAACAATTTTGATTTGTTCTCTTGGTATTCTAGTTGAAAGCAAACCTATGAAGGCACATATGATAATAAAGGGATTATCTATCTTTTTAAACAACAAAAATTCTGGTGTTGACTGTCCCTTTAATCAGATGGCTTGTAAGGTCAGTTTTAGCTGTATTGTACCCTCCGACCTTACACCTCCCTCTCCCTAATCCCTACTGGATCCCTCCCAAAGAGCTCCCTCAGCACCCACTGGTCCCCACCATCTTTAGGTATTGGCAGACAGTCTGCCAATATGCAGTTTTAGAACCCTCCCCTCCCTACCCTTTCTCTCCCCTCCTGTTCTGCACCTCCTTCCCTCCCACACCACCCACGGCATCACCACAAGCCGATACAGACAGGGACACCGAGTGTCTGCATTCATATGGTAAAGGAAGAACATTTAGCTCTTCCTTACCATAAGATGGCAGATGCCTTCTACCAATGGCTGCAATCTACACTGTTAAAGCTGACAGCGGGGACTGCAGCATGAGCCAGGCTATTGGACCTAGGTACTACATCTACAGGGTATGCTGGGCAAAGTACTGTGTGATGTTGGGTTAAGGGTTAATGGGTACACTCCTCTGTAATAACATACCTTTTGTCTACCATTACCCAAGAAAAAGTTTTTTTGTCTTTTTTATTTTACAGTATATTTGTGGAATAAAGTCTAACTAGCAGTCTAAAATGTATATTTTTTTCTCCCCACTGTAATGTCCTTTTTAATATAGCATGTTTAGGAGAAGTTGCTCTTTAACATGTAAGGTTATATTTAATTACTGTCTGATTTATATGCCCCTATGAAATACCTAAAATGTAAATATTTAAAAGCTACCTCCCTCTGTTGCTGTAGTAAATGAGACGTAGACTGAGGTCATATGGCACAACTGAGGGAGGAGGTAACTTTTATGATGATCATTTTATTTATCTTAAAATTTATAATCTTTTTATGAAGGAGGTTTAAATTAAGATTAACTGTCCTCTAGATTTTTTTTTTTTTTCCTCTCTCTAAAATATCCCTTTAAAGTGACATTAAAGTCAAAATTAAAATTGCTCTATCCGAATTATGAAAGTTTAAACAACTTTACAATTACTTCTATTATCACGTTTGCCTTGTTCTTTTTGTTTCCTTAGTTGAATAGTATATCTAGGTAGGCTTATGAGCAGCAGTGCACTAATGGGAGCTTACTGGTGATTAGTGGCTACACAATTCTCTTATAATTGGCTCTCCAGATGTGTTTAGCATTGCTGTTCTTGTGGCACTTCTGATTTTCTGGGGCTTGGTGATGTCATCTGATTCCCCATGCGATGCCAGCGCTCTAAACCACCAGTGATGTGGGATAAGTACAGGGGGGGGCTGCGTCAACCGTGCTAAATACATCGTGCAGATATCAAGCGCATGTCGTCATTCTCACTTAAAGGACCACTTAATACAGTAGAATTACATAATTAACAAGTGCATAAAAAAAAAAACCAATGCAAAAACACCTACTCCTGAATTTCAAATAAGCAGAAGATTTTTTTTTTTTTTTCTGACAATTTTTTTCTCTCTCTAATATTCCGGCCCCCTGTATCATGTGACAGACATCAGCCAATCACAGACAAGTATACGTATACCCTGTGAGCTTGTGCACATGCTCAGTAGGATTTTGTTACCCAGAAAGTATTAATATAAAAAGACTGCAAAATTTGATAATGGAAGTAAATTGGAAAGTGTCTTAAAACTGTATTCTCTTTCTGAATCCTAAAAGTTTATTTTGACTTGAGTGTACTTTTTAACCCTTTAACAACCAGCTCCGTACCGTGTACAACGCTGGTCGTTAAGCCCTTAAAGTGAAGGTAAAGTTACCTGTTTGACAATATTGAATTCAATTCTCTGTCCCAAATGAGTATGACTTTCATTCATCATCTTGTATAAAACCATCGTTAACTGTACTTATTGCCCTAATAAATCTATCTTTCTAGCTAATCAAATTCTTTTTTATAAATCACGTTCTCCTTAGATCACGTGCTCCTTACATCCAATTGAATTTCTGGCCGTTAGGCGGCCGTCGATCTACGTCACTCACATCCCTTTTAAAGTGCGCATGCGCTAATCTCTCTTCTTCATATTGTACTCAAGGCGCGTTCCCGTTTTTTTGCGCATGCGTAATAGATTTAAGTAGGAATAGCCACATATTTATACCACTGTTTGTTTGCTACGGACGTCTCAGAAACAGAAGACCATTGCTAATGATTGCTGTACTTCGGATAAATACGATACTTCTATACACACTTAGTTAACTATAGCTTTGCATGCTCAGTATCGGTAGAAACCGGCGATTCGCGCATGCGCAATAGTTATGATTACCGTGCTTGCGCTTTGGAGATGCGTATAGAGCGGGTGAGACCGCTCTATACGTCACAGCATAGAAAGTGCGGAAGTAGAGGTGGGGAGGAGTTTTCATGTAAACGGTAGGCAGATATTTATTTATAAAAAATAGTAAAATTGATCAAAAATATTAAAATAAACTTAGCGAACAGCTTATTCTTTTAATAATATATGAATTTATGCCTTCAATTCAAGAAAACTTTACCTTCACTTTAAGGAACGACGCTGCTGTCCTGGGCCACGATCTCGCTAAAAGTAGCGAGATTGCGCTATTTCTGCATGCCCCGCGAGTTGGGCAGTGCAGAAATAGACGGGTAGAGGTACAGATGCAGAGAGGGCCACTCTGTGTCTACGGAAAAAAAAACTTAGAGCGGCAGGAAGGGGGGAGAGGGGGATCATGCTGAGGAGGTGGGAAATTGATCTGGGAGGGGGGTAAATGAGGTGGGGGTAGCTACACTACAGAATTTTTTTTTTTTTTTTAAATAAGTTGGCAAATTTGGGAAAACTAGGTACTGGCAGACAGCTGCCAGTACCTAAGATGGTGGTAATAAGTTGGAGATCTTTTTGGGAGGGATCAGGGAGGTGGGAAGATAAGGGGACAATTCTACACTGAAGAACATAATTATAATTAAAAAAATAAATAAAACAAAAGATCTGTCTGCCAGTACTTAAGATGGGGGTAACCATTGGGGGAGGGAAGAGAGCTGATTGAGAGGGATCAGGGGGTGTCAGGTGGGAGGCTGATCTCTACACAAAATTAACCTTACAATCTACCTAATTAACCCCTTCACTGCTGGGAATAAAAAAGTGCTGTGCACAGCTGCAGATAGTGGCCTTCTGATTTTCAAAAAGCAATGCCAAAGCCATATATGTCTGCTATTTCTGAACAAAGGGGATCCCAGAGAAGCATTTACAACCATAAATTGTTCTTTGTGCTGTTCACCTGCTCCTCTACTGTTGTGAAGACATAGAAAATAGTGAACAAATATATTTTCAATAACAAACAAATTCAGTAGTAACCTTTTAACGAATACTGGATAAAATGCAAGACACTTTTACTTTAAAGGGACACTGAAGCAAAAAAAATAAAAATAAATAATTAGCATGAATGCAAAGAATGTTAAGAAAACAATACACTGATGTCCTGTCTGTTTAAGTTGTTTACCGTTTTGCCGCAATGATTATTCAATCTTTTATTATTTTCCAAACCCTCTCCGGGGGTACCAGTTCATAGCGTCCTATCCTGGATGACAACCCAGGTATTAATGTGGCGGACTTTATCTGCAATGCTCGTGCGCAAACTTCAGAAACGTCAGAATACATCACTCACTGTTTCTCTGTATTGGAAGCAGTGGACCCGCTCTGCAATAGATAGAGCGGTGTGCTGCTTTCAATACAGGGAAAACAGTGAGTGGCGTATCTGCACTGAAAAGGTGAGTGCTGTGCGTTAGTATAGTGTGTCCATTAGAATACTTCAGGCAGCATCAGCTTCACAAAACAAATTGCTCATGCGCTAGATAACAAACAAGAAGATTAACCCCTTAAGGACCACAATGTACCCTGTATGTCACTGGTCGTTAAGGTTTTTTTCAGGACATAATAGCACAAGTCTAGCAAGAACACGCTATTAATGCACTCCCTCCAGCAGGCTTTGTGGAATAGAGCAGTCTCCATGCTGCTGGCAAGACCGCGCTATAAAACAATCAAGTCCCAAAAAAAGGCCAGTGACATATAGGGTACGTCGCTGGTCCTTAAGGGGTTAATTATATTTATAGAATAGGGATCTTATTGGCGGATTATAACGGCAATTGTACAACCCATATTAGTGGGTTGTCTGGACTGACGTCATTTAGAAGAAAATTAAAATAGATTTTATATATAGTACACTCATCGTTGGACAATGAAAGTCGGGGGATTTTATAACTTTATTCATTAGCAAACCATTTTCATATTCGTAATACTCCAAAAAATAAACAGTAATACTCATGACAACTCATCTGACTGTTATATTATAGCCAGGTATGTTTGTCTCGCGCTGCAGTCTCTACTGCGCATGACTGCATCGGACAAACATTCCTGGCCTTTTATAATATAGGATGGAGTTTTCTTTAAGAACATAGTGAACATTCTTATATATTTTATGTGGCTGCAGAAATTAAATACAACAGTGTAATATCTGACTCCATTTTCTATTTTGTTTGGTTCTTGTTGTTTTTTTTTTTTAGTAATTGTAAAATGATTAGCTTTTCAATTACAGTACAAAATATTTATTAAAAAGGTGTATGCATTTGCTGTATGTGTG
Organism: Bombina bombina; assembly: GCF_027579735.1. Classification (NCBI taxonomy): domain Eukaryota; kingdom Metazoa; phylum Chordata; class Amphibia; order Anura; family Bombinatoridae; genus Bombina; species Bombina bombina. The sequence continues at coordinate 702,720,987 of NC_069504.1, forward strand.
TGTTAGCACATTTTAAACTCGGATGAGTATCTTTTGGGTACATAGGTCCTGATTGGTGTGTGGAAGCACTTGCATCTACGTACACTTGGAGATCGCCTGGAATGCTAATTTTAGAACATTGGCCATGAATTTGAGAGCAGCATATAATACATTTGTACATATGGCTTGGTTATTGCAAAATGAAACAAGAGATTCTAATAGATGTAAGAAATGTTATCTTATAGATCCATTTATTGTGAATATCATTTGGGCATGTCCTAAAATCCAAAAATTCTGGAAAAGGGTTATATAAAGTGGGAAAGTAGCAAGATTAACATTTAGATGGTTTTGGGCTTTGAGGAAACTAAAACCCAAAAAGGATATAAGGAATTTTATATTTGTAATTTTTTTATTTGCAAAAAAGTTAATATGTATACAACTGATGTCAGATAAACTACCTTAAATTTGGTAAACTTAAAGGGACCGTAAACCCCAACATTTTGATTCATGATTCGGATAGAACATACGATTTTAAATAACTTTACAATTTACTTCCATTATTATGTTTGCTTCATTCTCTTGTTATTCTTTGCTGAAGGAACAGCATTACAATACAGGCAGCTAGCTGAACACATCCAGTTAGCCAATCACAAGAGACAAATGTGTGCAGGCACCAATCAGCAGCAAGCTCCCACTAGTATAAGATACGTGCGTATTATTTTTCAACAAGGGATACCAAGAGATCGAAGCACATTTAAAAAGTCAATTACATGATCTATTTTAATCATGTTGGCTTTCCTATCCCAATTAGTTATAAGCAATTAATAGTAGAACAAATGTATACTAAAGCAGAAATCCCCCCCAAAAATAAAGATACTTATGGAAAAATGGGAGATTTTGATGAGGTCTTAAGTAAAATTTTGCCTATAGGAATTACTGCTACCCTTTATTAACTCTAAATATATCATAAAGGAAAGGATAAAAGAAAAATTAAATTTTTACTGAAAAAGTAAACCTTGATTCTTAAAGGAAAGGGATTTTTTTCCCCCTATAATTTTAATTTTACATCCACTTAATACTGCACGCATATACACTAATATTATTAACCCCCTTTTTTTCCCTCGCTTTATCATTTTACATATACTTAATATTTCACATGTATACACTAATACACTACTTCCTTTTCTTCACAAGTCGCTAGATGTGTTTTGTTGCCTTTATAGTACAGAATACTAAATTAAAGTATCAGACTAATAAAGCAGGTATAAGGTGAAGATATAAAACTTATTCGGCAGAATCAGCCGTTAAGATATCATCAGATTTTATTATAGTAGGAGTAAAGTGAACATGACTATACTTTAGCTAATATACACGTTAGGGTAATATTCAAGGCTTAGCACTCTACAGAGATACAATATTATTTTCTTTGTTTTTTGTTTTGTTTCGTGTTCTTTGTATTCTTGTGGGGTTTGTTTTTTTTTTTTTTGTTTTTTTTTATTATAGATTTGTTCAGGATGGCACTCATGACTGTTTAACAAGTAATAATGGACAGACAGACTTCCTTGAAAGTCATGATTATGGACCTTTTTTTTTCTTTTTTTGTATTCCTTACAAATAATTGTTCCTAATCTGCAATATTCAATTATATATCAAATAAAAAAAGAAAGTGTCAAATGATTTATTAAAATCTAGATAAGCTACATCTTCTGTGCAAGCATGGTTTATCATGTGATTTACATTGACTAGATTAGCTGCAACTGTGATATCCTTGATCCTGTATGTTGTTTGATTTGTTTTATTACTGTTAGTGTATGTGTTTGCTAGTTTGTGTTTATCTAATCTAGACTGGTGGCTGTTAAGTCAACAAAAGCCTATAAACATATCTGTGTCATTTTGCTACTTGAGTAGTGGATAGTAATTGAAACTGGAAGCAGGACATTTGTAATTGTTATCTGAAGGTGTTTTTTTTTTTTTAAAACTTGGGTATTACCTTCTATTTTTGGCTGTAAAGCAGAATGGAGTAACTTGTAGAGAAAATAATAGGAAATTATTTTAACCGTCTCTTTGTGGTTTGTGTCACCATGTAAACTCCTTGCATTTGTCTTTTAGAGGGTAACATTGCCCACACCAAGGGTATAGAAGGTAATATGAAAATTATATTCATTGGTTCATTGAAAGAAATTTTGCCTAAACCTGCCTCTTTCCTCTCATTATTTTACCAGTTGTAGTCTGGCTGTGCAGCTGTCACGGATACGGGAAAGTGTACTGATCATCTCAACTGATCCTGCTCATAATATCTCTGATGCTTTTGACCAGAAGTTCTCCAAAGTTCCCACCAAGGTGCGAGGCTACGACAACCTCTATGCTATGGTAAGTGGCCACAACTAACCAAACTCGGTTGCAAGGTCCAATATAAGTGTTTCAATCAACCTTTTTTTTTTTTTATTTAGTACACATCTATACATGTTTTCAACATTCATATTTTATTTTTTTACAAAGGAAAAAAAAAAGAGTTATGTATTGGTGATCTTAAAGGGACACTCAAGTCAAAATAAACTTTTATGATTCAGATAGAGCAGCAGTTTGAAGACACTTTCCAATTTACCATTATCAAATTTTGCACAGTATTTTTGTATACAAACTTTCTGGGGAACAAGAGCTTACAGAGCATGTGCACGAGTTCACAGGGTATACATATACTAGTCTGTGATTGGCTGATGTCTGTCACATGATACAGGGGCCGGAAAATGGGAGAACAAATACATTTGTCAAAAAGAAAAACTACTGCTTATTTGAAATTCAGAGTAAGTGCTAATGCATTGTCTTTTTATTATGTACTTGTTAATGATGTAATTATTTTACATGTCCCCCAATTGCCCCCCAAAAATGTGTGTAGTGGCATTAATAAAATAAGTCGCATTTTAAATTTCTTTCCTATGACATGGAGAGTCCACAACATCATTCCAATTACTAGTGGGATATTCAACTCCTGGCCAGCAGGAGGAGGCAAAGAGCACCCCAGCAAAGCTGTTTAAGGGACACTGAACTCACATTTTTTTTCTTTTGTGATTCAGATAGAGCATGCAATTTTAAGCAACTTTCTAATTTACTCCTATTATCAAATTTTCTTCATTCTCTTGGTATCTTTATTTGAAATGCAAGAATGTAAGTTTAGATGCCGGCCCATTTTTGGTGAACAACCTGGGTTGTTCTTGCTGATTGGTGGATAAATTCACCCAGCAATAAAAAAAGTGCTATCCAGAGGTCTGAACCAAAAAAAAACTTAGATGCCCTCTTTTTCAAATAAAGATAGCAAGAGAACAAAGAAACATATATAATAGGAGTTGCTTAAAATTGCATGCTCTATCTGAATCACAAAAGGAAAAAAAATTGGGTTGTATGTATTGTGTACTTGTAAAACACGGCTAATCACCCATTAGGGTCTCAAGGCGCTGCTCATTTTATTGACCTCGGAAGGATGAAAGGCTGAGTGGACCTCGCCAGGGATCGAACCTACAACCTTGGGTTGTTACATAGCTCAGTCACAGTGCCTTAGCATGCTGAGCTATCTTGCTTCCTGCCTTTCTCTCCAGTCTGCCTTTCGTCCATCTGTGGCCCAATGCATGGAGGTGATTGGTCTGATGGTGGCATCCATGGACATCATTCCTTTTTTTTTTTTTTTGGGACACTGTTTAATCATAACAAACAATGTAAAAAGCAAATAAAAAACCAAAAAAAAAAACCAATATATTTTTAAAGACAAAAAAGAAAAACATAAGCCGAATTTCCCCCCTCCCCAAAGATATTTTAGTGCACAGCAGAGGAAAAAAATACAGTCAGGTAATGTCTACAAGGCAGCTGATTTTATGTGCGCGCTTACGTCCGCTGGAAGAGGCAGAACTGCAAACCGTAATCAAATCATATGAATTAAGCACATCCATTAAACAAATTGGAAAAAAAAATATATAACAAAAATGTTAAAAAAAATGATACTGGAATAAGAAAGAAAAAAAAAGTTCTTAAGCTATAGATAGGAGAACAACACTGAACATAGTGGCTGCCGTATATGGCCAAAATTAACACTCTGCCAGGGATATGTGCATACAGTTTTTCTGGGTATCTCCATATTGTGTGTATGTCATTTATGTGGGGGGGGGTTTAATATCTACATAATTATGCATGTAAGTTACTTATATATCTCTTGTTTTATATTCTTTCAGTTGCTATTCCTGCACCATTGTGGGAATAGGACTTGATCCAACACGAGTCTACCAAAGGCATTAGCTCGCTGAATGATATAGGGGGGATTTCTAGGTTAATAATCTTTTTTTAAAAGGAGCGTTAGGAGCCGTATCAGGAGAGACACCATCACATTGGGCTGCTAAACACAGGAAGTGAGCGATGGGATGTACGGGGGGTCCCCTGTTTTTGGAACAAGTGCAAGAATTGGATCAGGGACAGCTGACGGGATCCAGTGGAAGTTAGAATGACAAGTACGGATCTGCCTGGACATGCAGAAATGTCTCTGAATCTTCCTCTAACAGTTACACTGCTGCCTGTTCTGAGGTTGTGCGCCATGAGTGTGCTTTGCGTGCCTCGGTGAGGTGTCACCGTACTGAATTCCTGAACCCATCCTCTCAGGATCAAGTTCTCCTGATTCTATTTTATTTAATATTGTTCGGGCACATTTTAAGAAAGCTTCTTTCACATTCTCTCCAGTCAAAGCACTGGTTTCTGAAAACATCAATTCATTTTGCTGCGCAAAACGAGATGCCTCCAGGAATGTTACTTCTCTGTCAGCATCCAAATCCTTCTTGTTCCCGCAGAGGATGATAACGATGTTTGGGCTGGCCAAAGTCCGGGCATCTGTAAGCCAGTTGGTTAGTGCATTGTAAGTCTCCCGGCTAGCAATGTCATAAACCAGCAAGGCGCCAGCTGCCCCCCTATAATAGCTTCCTGTTACAGACCTGAATCTCTCTTGACCAGCTGTGTCCCAAATCTGAAGCTTGACAGATTTTCCAGCTACATTAACAATCCGAGATCCAAACTCCACTCCAATTGTGTGGTTTTAGTCTTGTTTAAATTTACTCTCGATGAACTGGTGCTAAAGGCAGGACTTCCCCGTTCCTGCACTGCCGATCACAAGGAATTTGAACAGGAAATCGTACGTCTCGGACATGGTGGCCTCACCTCCTCCGTTGGCCCCGGGGCCCGGCCTCTATATCACTGTCACCGACACCTTGCAGCTCTCAAGATGGCAACCAGGGCTTCGGCAACCACTTCCTGCCCACACCCTGCGTGCTTCTGCGTCTAATCCATGGACATCATTCCTTTTGCTCGGTTTCATCTACGACCACTTCAGCTTTGTATGCTCCATCAATGGACTAACAAGAGACTCTCTCGTGGTGGGTGTCACAGGAACATCTGTCTCTGGGCACTTGCTTTCTGAGGCCTTCCTGGGAAATTGTGACTACGGACGCCAGCCTGTCAGGCTAGGGAGCTGTTTGGGGACCTCTAAAAGCTCAGGGCCTGTGGTCTCGGGAAGAGTCCTCTCTTTCCATAAACATCTTGGAGTTGAGAGCTATCTTCAAAGCCCTATCAGCGTGTCCTCAACTGTCGTTGGTCTGGTTTATAAGATTCCAATCTGACAACATCACCTCAGTGGCTTACATCAACCACCAGAGAGGGACTTGGAGTTCCTTAGCCATGAAGGAGGTGACTCGCATTCTGCAGTGGGTGGAAGCCTACGATTGTCTCCTATCTGCCATCCACATTCCAGGAGTGGACAACTGGGAAGCAGATTTTCTGAGCAGACAGACCTTTCATCCCGGGGAGTGGGCTCTCCATCTGGATGTGTTCTCTGAGATATCCCTCAAGTGGGGTGTTCCAGAGTTGGATCTGACAGCGTCCTGCCAAAATGCCAAGGTTCCAAAGTACGGTTCCAGGTCAGGATATCCTCAGGCCATTCTGAGCGATGCTCTAGTGGTTTGTTGGAGGTTTTCTCTGGCCTATCTGTTTCCTCCGTTTGCTCGCCTTCCACGAGTCATTGTTCGTATGAAACAGGAGAGAGCATTGGTGATACTAATAGCTCCTGCATGACCTCGCAGGATCTGGTTTGCGGATCTAGTGAGGATGTCATCTCTACCTCCTTGGAGGTTACCTCAGAGGAAAGACATTCTACTTCAGGGTCCTTTCCTCCATCCAAACCTAGATTCTCTGAAGCTAACTGCTTGGAGATTGAACACCTAGTTCAGTCTAAACGTGGTTTTTCTAAAGCGGTCATTGAAACTATGATTCAGGCTCGAAAACCGGTTACTCACAATATTTATCATAAGATATGGCGTAAATATCTTTCTTGGTGTGAATCTAAGGGGTTCTCCTGGAGCCGGGTGAGGATTCCCCGGATTTTGCCTTTTCTTCAGGATGGACTGGATAAGGGTTTATCGGTCAGTACTCTAAAGGGTCAGATTTCTGCGTTCTCTATTCTTTTGCACAAACATCTGGCAGACCTACCAGACGCTCAAGCCTTTGTTCAGGCCATGGTTAGAATCAGGCCTGTGTTTAAACCTGTTGCTCTTCTGTGGAGACTTAATTTAGTTCTTAAAGTTTTGCAGCAAGCTCCGTTTGAGCCAATGCATTTTGCTGATATAAAACTGTTATCCTGGAAAGTTTTAATTTTTGTTGCCATTTCTTCTGTTTGTAGAGTGTCTGAGCTTTCAGCTCTGCAGTGTGATTTCCCCCTCTCTTATTTTTCATGCAGATAAGGCGGTCCTTCGTACTAAATTGGGGTTTCTCCCTAAGGTGGTATCAGATCAAAACATTAATCAGGAAATTGTTGTTCCTCCTTTTTGTCCTAATCCTTCTTCTCAAATGGAACGTCTTTTGCATAACTTGGATGTTGTGCGGACTCTAAAATTTTACTTACAAGCTACTAAAGATTTTTGGCAATCTTCTGTCCTGTTTGTGGTTTTCTCTGGAAAGCGTAAGGATCAAAAGGCCTCTTCTACTTCTCTATCTCTCTGGTTGAGAAGTTTGATTCGTTTGGCTTATGAAACTGCTGGACAGCAGCCTCCTGAGAGTATTACGGCTCATTCCACTAGGGCTGTCTCCTCTTCTTGGGCTTTCAAAAATGAAGCTTCTGTGGAACAGATTTGCAAGGCGGCAACATGGTCTTCTTTGCATATTTTTTCCAAATTCTACTTTTGCCTCGGCTGAGGCTTCTTTTGGGAGGAAGGTTCTTCAAGCGGTGATGCCTTCTGTTTAGGTCCTCTTGCCTTTTTCTCCCCCCCTGTTCATTCCGTGTCCTCTAGCTTGTGTATTGGTTCCCACTAGTAATTGGAATGACATTGTGGACTCTCCATGTCATAGGAAAAAAACAAAATGTATGCTTACCTGATAAATTTCTTTGATTCCGGACATCGAGAGTTCACGACCCCGTCCTCTCTTTATTTATATATCGGCAGTTTTTTTGTGTAAACCTCAGGCACCTTTTCACCCTTGTGTTTCTTCCTTTTCCTTCGGTTGAATGACTGGGGGTTATGGGTAAGGCAGTTACACTTATCAGCTTTGCTGGGGTGCTCTTGGCCTCCTCCTGCTGGCAAGGAGTTGAATATCCCATTAGTAATTGGAATGACGTTGTGGACTCTCCATGTCCAGAAAGAAAGAAATTTATTAGGTGAGCATACATTTTTTTTTTAAAACTGCATTTTGTTAGAAAAAGTGCTTTTACATTGCGGTCTAAGGGAACTGTGTGTTCCCTGTAAATATAAATGTATATACTTATATATTTATGTGTTAACCCCTTAACAACCAAGGACGTACAGGGTACGTCCTACAAAAACTGTCACTTGATGACCAAAGACAGACTGCCAGTACCCAAGATGGTGGCAAATAGGTACAGGAGGAGGGTTAGAGCTGTTTGGGGGAAATCAGAGTGGTTGGGGACTAAGGAGGAATCCTACACTGCAGAATATATATATTTTAAAAAAAAAAAGCCTTTTATTTTAGTACTGGCAGACTTTCTGCCAGTACTTAAGATGATGGGGGCAATTGTGGGGTGGGGGAGGGAAGAGAGCTGTTTGAGAGGGGTCAGGTTGGGATCTGGGGGTTGGGATATGTCAGGTGGGAGACTGATCTCTACACTAAAGCTAAAATTAACCCTACAAGCTACCTAAGTAACCCCTTCACTGCTGGGCATAATACAAGTGTGGTGCACAGAGTTATTTAGCAGCCTTCTATTTACCAAAAAGCAATGCCAAAGCCATATACAGTATGTCTGCTATTTCTGAACAAAGGGGATCACAGAGAAGCATTTACAACCATTTGTGCCATAATTGCACAAGCTATTTGTAAATAATTTCAGTGAGAAACCTAAAGTTTGTGAAAAAGTGAAAAAAACTTTTTATTTGATTGCATTTGGCGGTGAAATGGCAGCATGAAATATACCAAAATAGGCCTAGATCAATACTTTGGGTTGTCTACTTAAAAAAATATATATACATGTCAAGGGATATTCAGGGATTCCTGACAGATATCAGTGTTACAATGTAAATATCTCTAATTTTTTTTTTTTTTTTGGGGGGGGGGGGGGGGGTAATGGTTTGGAAATGGCAAAGTGCTACTTGTACTTATTGCCATATAACTTGCAAAGAACATGTAAACATTGGGTATTTCTAAACTCAGGACAAAATTTAGAAACTATTTAGCATGGGTGTTTTTTGGTGGTTGTAGATGCGTAAGAGATTTTGGGGGTCAAAGTTAGAAAAAATTTAAATGTTGTCTTAAAAAAAAAAAGGTGCTGTGGTCACTAAGGGGTTAATAGGTGTGCAAGTAAATTGTAAGTTGTTTAAAATTGCTGGTCTATCTGAATCATGAAAGTTTAATTTTGACTTGAGTGTCCCTTTTTAAAGGGATAAAAGTAAAAATTAAACTTTAATGCTTTAGATGGAGAAAATAATAATTAAAAAAAAAAGCTTTCCAGTTTTCTTCTATTTTGAACTTTACCTCTTAGTGTGTTTAAAACCTAGCTCCTTTCCATTAGTAGGCTCATAAATGTGCACATGTCCGGAACACTATAAGGAAGTAATGTTTACAACAGTGTAACACTGTTATAATGCCCAAGACTCATGCACACTCCTGAGCCTACCTCAGTATGCTCTCATGGATAGAAGCTAAGTTTTAACATAGGATAACATGAGAAACGGGTAAATTTGTCACTCTGTGGTCATAAAAGTTTAATTTTCACTTCTCTGTGTCTTTAAATTACATTTTATTTAGTTTAAAAGTCTATGTATTTACAACAGGATTATTTAAATACTATGTTTTAATTTGTGCCAGTTGCTCTACCTCTAAAACAAATGATATAATGAACCTAAGGGAAAATCCCAAAATGTTTTACCTTTTAGAACCACAGATATATACATAAGCATTTGTACTTGCATATAACATTATTCTCCACAGAAAATGTTGCCAGCTGGGTAGCATTATGAAGTAGCCAGATATGATTTTACTTAAAGGGACATTAAACCCATTTTTTTTTCATGATTTAGAGCATGTAATTTTCAACAACTTTCTAATTTACTTCTATTATCTAATTTGCTTCATTCTCTTGATATCCTTTGCCGAAAAGCATATCTAGATAGGATTAGAAGCTCCTGATTGGTAGTTGCACATAGATGCCATTGTGTGATTGGCTAACCTCTGTGCATTGCTATTTCTTAAAAAAAGGATATCTAAAGAATGAAGCAAATTAGACAATAGAAGTAAATTGGAATGTTGTTTACAATTATTTTCTCTATCTGATTAATGAAAGAAAAAAAAATGGGTTTAATGTCCCTTTAAGCTATCTAAAGCACACATTTATTGCAAAATTAAACATAAATTGATTTAATGATATTTTGTGCAAAAATCATTGAAAACAAAACTTTTTTAATTAATTTTAGCTTGAGGTGGTCATTAAAATCAGCCAGATGGTTTTCCCATTAAATAGGTGCTGTGGAGAACACTGTATAATATCTGTATGAAACTACTCCGTTCTGGGAAAAAGAGTTGGCACATTCAAGTAAACATTATCCATACAAAAGCATATTGGTGCACTTCCGGTTTTCCTGTTGTTTTGTTGGATATTTAGTGTCTTCGGGACCCAGAGAGCAGTGTACAAGTGTTTTTTAGATAAGATTTCGGTTGGATTTTTATATTAATGTTATCAGCTTGCAATTAAATATATTCACTTTCACTTTTCTTTGATGTACTGTGTAGGAAATCGATCCCAGCCTTGGGGTGGCCGAACTTCCTGATGAATTGTTTGAGGAGGACAATATGCTAAGTATGGGCAAGAAGATGATGCAAGAAGCAATGAGCGCTTTCCCAGGCATTGACGAAGCAATGAGCTATGCAGAAGTAATGAGGTAAAATACAGGTTGTGGCCATCATGGCAGGATGACTGCCACTTGTTAACAAAGCTTTTCTATAGCCAATAATGCTGTATTTACATTTTCAGTATAGATAGTGATTTAAAGTGAATGTAAATTTTGATGCTAAAGTGCCCGTTTTTTAAAAATTCGATTAAAAAAAAAAAAAAGGCACTAAAATTCATCAAAATTTACATTTCACTCGTGTTGGGAAAAAATACTTAGCTTTTAATCTTGACAGCCGCTCCAGCTTCCTCCACCCGTCGCAAAGCCTCTTCCTGGATCTAAAATGAGGAATCTGGCTTCCTCCAATCACAGCGTTGAATCAGACACTGATTCCCCCGGGGGGGAAGCCGTGATTGGAGGATGACCTATCCATCATTTCTGACGTCAGAAATGGCTTGCGACGACCAGAGGAAGTTGGAGCTGCTGTCAAGTTTAAAAGGTAAGTATTTTTTCACAACACTAGTGAAATGTAAATTTTGATGAATTAAAGTGCCCCTGTTTTTAATCAAATTTTTTTAAAACCTTGCACTTTAGCATCAAAATTTACATTCACTTTAAGTAGTCAAGGAGTAAATTCTATACAATTTAGTACACTCCAGCAAGTAAAATGAATCATTCAAAACATATTAAGGGGGGATTTATTGTATAATGCCCCTTTTATACCTTTCCAGTTCTTCCCAAATCACTTCAGTTTCTTTCTCCTACAACAGGCTGGTGAAGGGTATGAATTTCTCTGTAGTGGTCTTTGACACAGCTCCCACAGGACACACTCTGCGGCTGCTTAACTTCCCGACCATTGTAGAGCGAGGGCTGGGAAGGCTCATGCAGATCAAAAACCAGATTAGTCCTTTTATATCCCAAGTGAGTCTTCTGCTCTTCCCACTTCTTATCTTTATTGCTTACCTTCTCTGAACCTTATTATTTGATCTATTCCTGTAGTACAGCCTCTTTCATAATTATGAGCTGTTTATCTTTATTTCATAGATGTGTAATATGCTTGGTCTGGGTGATATGAATGCAGATCAGCTTGCGTCCAAGTTAGAAGAAACTCTTCCAGTTATACGATCGGTCAGCGAACAGTTCAAAGACCCCGTAAGAAAACTATTTAACATCCTGTTTAAATAATGTGTCTTGCATGTAATCAAATGTATTGTTTAAAGGGACAGTCTAGTCCAAAATAAACTTTTATGATTCAGATAGGGCATGTAATTTTAAACAACTTTCCAATTTACTTTTATCACCAATGTTGCTTTGTTCTCTTGGTATCCTTAGTTGAAAGCTTAACCTAGGAGGTTCATATGCAAATTTTTTAGACCTTGAAGGCCAACCTCTTATCTAAATGCATTTTGACAGTTTTTCACTACTAGAGGGTGTTAGTTCATGTGTGTCTATAGATAACACTGTGCTCACGCACGTGGAGTTACCTAGGAGTCAGCACTTATTGGCTAAAATGCAAGTCTGTCAAAAGAACTGAAATAAGGGGGGGCAGTTTGCAGAGGCTTAGGTAGAAGGTAATCACAGAGGTAAAAAGTGTTTCTCTTGTTAGGTGTATCCAGTCCACGGATCATCCATTACTTGTGGGATATTCTCCTTCCCAACAGGAAGTTGCAAGAGGATCACCCACAGCAGAGCTGCTATATAGCTCCTCCCCTAACTGCCATATCCAGTCATTCTCTTGCAAGCTCTCAACATAGCTGGAGGTAGTTAGAGGAAAGTGGTAAAATATAGTTAGTTTTTTCTTCAATCAAAAGTTTATTGTTTTTAAATGGTACCGGAGTGTACTGTTTTTATCTCAGGCAGCATTTAGAAGAAGAATCTGCCTGCGTTTTTCTATGATCTTAGCAGAAGTAACTAAGATCCACTGCCGTTCTCACATATGTCTGAGGAGTGAGGTAACTTCAGAGGGAGAATGGCGTGCAGGGTATCCTACAATAAGGTATGTGCAGTTAAGTTTTTCTAGGGATGGAATTTGCTAGAAAATGCTGCTGATACCGGATTAATGTAAGTTAAAGCCTAAATACAGTGATTTAATAGCGACTAGTATCAGGCTTGCTATCAGAGGTATATACTCTGATTAATGTGCAATATAAAACGTTTGCTGGCATGTTTAATCGTTTTTATATATGCTTTGGTGATAAAACTTATTGGGGTCTAGTTTTTTCCACATGGCTGGCTTCATTTTTGCCTAGACGCTTTCCACTGTTATAGTATAAAAGTTACAGTTGGTGCAGTTAAAATTACAAACTGTGACATTCAGCTTCCCTCAGCAGTCCCCTGCATGCTATAGGACATCTCTGAAGGGTTCAAAAGTAGGAGCTGTGGCAGTTGTTATGACTGTTTAAAAAACATATTTTTCGTTTTGTTAATCTGTTTTTTGTATTAAGGGGTTAATCATCCATTTGCAAGTGGGTGCAATGCTCTGCTAACTTGTTACATACACTGTAAAAATTTTGTTAGTTTAACTGCCTTTTTTCACTGTTATTTCAAATTTTGGCAAAATTTGTTTCTCTTAAAGGCACAGTAACGGTTTTTTATATTGCTGGTTAACTTGATTTAAAGTGTTTTCCAAGTTTGCTAGTCTCATTGCTAGTCTGTATAAACATGTCTGACATAGAGGAAACTCCTTGTTCATTATGTTTAAAAGCCATGGTGGAACCCCATAGGAGAATGTGTACTAAATGTATTGATTTCACTTTAAACAATAAAGATCAGCTGTTATCTTTAAAAGAATTATCACCAGAGGATTCTGACGAGGGGGAAGTTATGCCGACTAACTCTCCCCACGTGTCGGACCCTTTGACTCCCGCTCAAGGGACTCACGCTAAAATGGCGCCAAGTACATCAAAGACGCCCATAGCGATTACTTTGCAGGACATGGCGGCAATCATGTATAATACCCTGTCAGCGGTATTAGCCAGACTGCCTGAATTCAGAGGAAAGCGCAATAGCTCTGGGGTTAGACGTAATACAGAGCGCGCAGATGTTTTATGGCCCATGTCTGATACTGCGTCAAAATATGCAGAAGCTGAGGAAGAGCTTCAGTCTGTGGGTGACGTCTCTGACTCGGGGAAACCTGATTCAGATAGGTCTACTTTTAAATTTAAGCTTGAGAACCTCCGGGTGTTGCTTGGAGAGGTTTTAGCTGCTCTGAATGACTGTGACACAATTGCAGTGCCAGAGAAATTGTGTAGACTGGATAAATACTACGCGGTGCCGGTGTGTACTGACGTTTTTCCAATACCTAAAAGGTTTACAGAAATTATTACTAAGGAGTGGGACAGACCCGGTGTGCCGTTTCCCCCCCCCCCCCCCCTCCTATTTTTAGAATTTTTTTTCCAATAGACGCCACCACACGGGACTTATGGCAGACGGTCCCTAAGGTGGAGGGAGCAGTTTCTACTTTAGCAAAGCGTACCACTATCCCTGTCGAGGACAGTTGTGCTTTTTCAGATCCAATGGGCCTGGTTTGAAGGAAATTATTGCTGACATTACTGGAGGTAAGGGTCATACCCTTCCTCAGGACAGGGCCAAATCAAGGGCCAAACAGTCTAATTTTCGTGCCTTTCGAAACTTCAAGGCAGGTGCAGCATCAACTTCCTCTGCTACAAAACAAGAGAGAACTTTTGCGCAATCCAAGCCGGCCTGGAAATCTAACCAGGCCTGGAGCAAAGGCAATCAGGCCAGAAAGCCTGCTGCTGCCTCTAAGACAGCATGAAGGAATGGCCCCCTATCCGGCAACGGATCTAGTAGGGGGCAGACTTTCTCTCTTCGCCCAGGCATGGGCAAGAGATGTTCAGGATCCCTGGGCGTTGGAGATCATATCTCAGGGATATCTTCTGGACTTCAAAGCTTCCCCCCCACAAGGGAGATTTCACCTTTCGAGATTATCTATAAACCAGATAAAGAAAGAGGCATTTTTACGCTGTGTGCAAGACCTCCTAATAATGGGAGTGATCCATTCAGTTCCACAGATGGAACTAGGACAGGGATTTTATTCAAATCTGTTTGTGGTTCCCAAAAATGAGGGAACCTTCAGACCAATTTTGGATCTAAAGATCTTAAACAAATTCCTCAGAGTTCCATCGTTCAAAATGGAAACTATTCGGACAATCCTACCTATGATCCAGGAGGGTCAGTACATGACCACAGTGGTTTTGAAGGATGCTTACCTTCACATACCGATTTACAAAGATCATCATCGGTTCCTAAGGTTTGCCTTTCTAGACAGGCATTACCAGTTTGTGGTTAGCTACAGCCCCAAGAATTTTTACAAAGGTTCTGGCGTCTCTTCTGGTGGTCCTAAGACCTCGGGGCATAGCAGTGGCCCCTTATCTAGACGACATCCTGATACAGGCATCAAACTTCCAAATTGCCAAATCTCATACGGACATAGTGTTGGCATTTCTGAGGTCGCATGGGTGGAAAGTGAATGAGGGAAAGATTTCTCTATCACCCCTCACAAGGGTTTCCTTCCTAGGAACTCTGATAGATTCTGTAGAAATGAAAATTTACCTGACGGAGTCCAGGTTATCAAAGCTTCTAAATTCCTGCAGTGTTCTTCACTACATTCCGCGCCCTTCGGTGGCTCAGTGCATGGAAGTGATCGGCTTAATGGTAGCGGCGATGGACATAGTGCCATTTGCGCGCCTACATCTCAGACCGCTGCAATTATGCATGCTCAGTCAGTGGAATGGGGATTACACAGATTTCTCCCCTCTGCTAAGTCTGGATCAAGAGACCAGAGATTCTCTTCTCTGGTGGCTATCTCGGGTCCATCTGTCCAAAGGTATGACCTTTCGCAGGCCAGATTGGACAATTGTAACAACAGATACCAGCCTTCTAGGTTGGGGTGCAGTCTGGAATTCCCTGAAGGCTCAGGGATCGTGGACTCAGGAGGAGAAACTCCTCCCAATAAATATTCTGGAGTTAAGAGCAATATTCAATGCTCTTCTAGCTTGGCCTCAGTTAGCAACCCTGAGGTTCATCAGATTTCAGTCGGACAACATCACGACTGTGGCTTACATCAACCATCAAGGGGGGACCAGGAGCTCCCTAGCGATGTTGGAAGTCTCCAAGATAATTCGCTGGGCAGAGACTCACTCTTGCCATCTATCAGCGATCCATATCCCAGGTGTAGAGAACTGGGAGGCGGATTTTCTAAGTCGTCAGACTTTTCATCCGGGGGAGTGGGAACTCCATCCGGAGGTGTTTGCTCAATTGGTTCATCGTTGGGGCACACCAGAATTGGATCTCATGGCGTCTCGCCAGAACGCCAAGCTTCCTTGTTACGGATCCAGGTCCAGGGACCCAGAAGCGACGCTGATAGATGCTCTAGCGGCACCGTGGTTCTTCAACCTGGCTTATGTGTTTCCACCGTTTCCTCTGCTCTCTCGACTGATTGCCAAAATCAAGCAGGAGAGAGCATCAGTGATCTTGATCGCGCCTGCGTGGCCACTCAGGACCTGGTATGCAGACCTGGTGGACTTGTCATCCTTTCCACCTTGGCCTCTGCCTCTGAGACAAGACCTTCTACTACAAGGTCCTTTCAATCATCCAAATCTAATTTCTCCGAGACTGACTGCCTGGAGATTGAACGCTTGATTTTATCAAGGCGTGGCTTCTCCGAGTCAGTCATTGATACCTTAATACATGCACGAAAGCCTGTAACCAGGAAAATCTATCATAAGATATGGCGCAAATATCTTCATTAGTGTGAATCCAAGAATTATTCATGGAGTAAGGTTAGGATTCCTAGGATATTGTCCTTTCTCCAAGAGGGTTTGGATAAAGGATTATCAGCTAGTTCTTTAAAGGGACAGATTTCTGCTCTGTCTATCCTTTTGCACAAGCGTCTGGCAGAGGTTCCAGACGTCCAGGCATTTTGTCAGGCTTTGGTTAGAATTAAGCCTGTGTTTAAACCTGTTGCTCCTCCATGGAGCTTAAACTTGGTTCTTAAGGTTCTTCAAGGAGTTCCGTTTGAACCCCTTCATTCCATTGATATCAAACTTTTATCTTGGAAAGTTCTGTTTTTGATGGCTATTTCCTCGGCTCGTAGAGTCTCTGAGTTATCAGCTTTACAATGTGATTCTCCTTATCTGATTTTCCATACAGATAAAGTAGTTCTGCGTACAAAGCCTGGGTTTTTACCTAAGGTAGTTTCCAACAAGAATATCAATCAAGAGATTGTTGTTCCATCATTGTGTCCTAATCCTTCTTCAAAGAAGGAACGACTTTTACATAATTTGGACGTAGTCCGTGCTTTAAAGTTTTACTTACAAGCGACTAAAGATTTTCGTCAAACATCTTCCCTGTTTGTTGTTTACTCTGGACAGAGGAGAGGTCAAAAGGCTTCGGCAACCTCTCTTTCTTTTTGGCTTTGGAGCGTAATACGCTTAGCCTATTAGACTGCTGGACAGCAGCCCCCCTGAAAGGATTACAGCTCATTCTACTAGAGCTGTGGCTTCCACCTGGGCCTTTAAAAATGAGGCTTCTGTTGAACAGATTTGCAAAGAAAGGTTCTACAGACAGTGGTCCCTTCCGTTTAAGTACCTGCCTTGTCCCTCCCTTCATCCGTGTACTTTAGCTTTGGTATTGGTATCCCACAAGTAATGGATGATCCGTGGACTGGATACACCTAACAAGAGAAAACATAATTTATGCTTACCTGATAAATTTATTTCTCTTGTGGTGTATCCAGTCCACGGCCCGCCCTGTCCTTTTAAGGCAGGTCTAAATTTTAAACTACAGTCACCACTGCACCCTATGGTTTCTCCTTTCTCGGCTAGTTTCAGTTGAATGATTGGATATGGCAGTTAGGGGAGGAGCTATATAGCAGCTCTGCTTTGGGTGATCCTCTTGCAACTTCCTGTTGGGAAGGAGAATATCCCACAAGTAATGGATGATCCGTGGACTGGATACACCACAAGAGAAATAAATTTATCGGGTAAGCATAAATTATGTTTTTAATATAGCTGTGTTGGTTATGCAAAACTTGGGAATGGGTAATTAAGGGATTGAAGTTTAAATTAATAAAGAAAACACTTTGCAGGGTATTTCTGTTGGGAAATTTACCTCTTCCTATTGGTCTCCATGGTTGCAAATTGGCCCCTTCCATACTGAAGTAGGTTCAAGAGTGAGACAATGTCTTGAGCAATGGGTGGTAGCAGTGAGTGTATTATTATTATTATCATTTATTTGTATAGCGCCGCCAAATTCCGTAGTAGTAATGTTATACAATCAACCTGTAGAGGGAGGCTGCAGCAGATGATTTTGAATGACATCCGAGAACACCCACAGCTCTACCTTTTTATTTAATGTTACTCACACACACAGTTTGAATGTTTCTCAAGTAAAAATAGATGCACTCTCCACTTTGTGTTCAAATAGTCCTCTTTATTAACCCCTTAACGACGCATGTCGTACAGGGTACGTCGCACACAACCTGGTCTTAAAAGACCAGCGACGTACCCTGTACGACATTAGGGGTTTAAAGCGGCTGGAAGCGATCATGCTCGCTTCCAGCCGCTTTCCGGTTATTGCAGTGATGCCTCGATATCGAGGCATCCTGCAATAACACCCCTTGGCCATCCGATGCAGAGAGAGCCACTCTGTGGCCCTCTCTGCACCGAACATCGATGGCCAGTATCGTTGGTGGGTGGGAGCTGACTTGGGAGGCGGGTGGGCGGCCATCGATGGGCCGGGTAATGTAGAGGGGGCGGGGCCGATGGGGGCGTGCACGGCAGGCGGCGGGCGCGTGCACAGGGCCGGAAGGGGGTGGGAACCGCTACACTACAGAAAATATATTGTTATAAAAGTGGGGAAAGGGGTGTTTTTAAGTTTTAAAAAAAAATAAATCGAAGGTATCTAGGAGAGGGTGGGGCGTTGGTCTTTGGTGGGGGGGGGAGCTACACTACAGAAAAGGGGGAAAAAAAAACAAAAAAAACTATTTTATTCTAAACTGGGTACTGGCAGACAGCTGCCAGTACCCAAGATGGTGCCCATTAAGGCAGAGGGGGGATCAGTCAGGTTGGGGGCCCTACACGGCAGCATATGTAAATATGCTTTAAAAAAAAAGGCCTAAATATACCTTTTATTTTAGTACTGGCAGAGTTGCTGCCAGTACTTAAGATGGCGGGGACAATTGTGGGGTAGGGGAGGGAAGAAAGCTGTTTGGGAGGGATCAGGGGGTCTGATGTTTCAGGTGGGAGGCTGAGCTTTACACTAAAGCTAAAATTAACCCTGCAAGCTCCCTACAAGCTACCTAATTAACCCCTTCACTGCTAGCCATAATACACGTGTGATTCGCAGCGGCATTTAGCAGCCTTCTAAGTACCAAAAAGCAACGCCAAAGCCATATATGTCTGCTATTTCTGAACAAAGGGGATCTCAGAGAAGCATTTACCACCATTTGTGCCATAATTGCACAAGCTGTTTGTAAATGATTTCAGTGAGAAACCTAAAATTGTGAAAAATGTAACTTTTTTTTTTTTTTATTTGATCGCATTTGGCGGTGAAATGGTGGCATGAAATATACCAAAATGGGCCTAGATCAATACTTGGGGTTGTCTACTACACTACACTAAAGCTAAAATTAACCCAAAAAGCTCCCTACATGCTCCCTAATTAACCCCTTCACTGCTGGGCATAATACACGTGTGGTGCACAGTAGCATTTAGCGGCCTTCTAATTACCAAAAAGCAACGCCAAAACCATATATGTCTGCTTCTGAACAAAGGGGATCTCAGAGAAAAATTTACAACCATTTATGCCATAATTGCACAAGTTGTTTGTAAATAATTTCAGTGAGAAACCTAAAATTGTGAAAAAAATTGTGAAAAAGTGAACTATTTTTTGTATTTGATCGCATTTGGCGGTGAAATGGTGGCATGAAATATACCAAAATTGGCCTAGATCAATACTTTGGGATGTCTACTAAAAAAAAATATATACATGTCAATGGATATTCAGGGATTCCTGAAAGATATTAGTTTTCTAATGTAACTAGTGCTAATTTTGAAAAAAAATGGTTTGGAAATTGCAAAGTGCTACTTGTATTTATGGCCCTATAACTTGCAAAAAAAGCATAGAACATGTAAACATTGGATAAGAAACTATTTAGCATGGGTGTTTTTTGGTGGTTGTAGATGTGTAACAGATTTTGGGGGTCAAATTTAGAAAAAGTGTGGGTTTTTTTTCCATTTTTTTTCTCATATTTTATATATTTTTTTTTATAATAAATTATAAGATATGATAAAAATAATGGTATTTTTATAAAGTCCATTTAATGGCGAGAAAAACGGTATATAATATGTGTGGGTACAGTAAATGAGTAAGAGGAAAATTACAACTAAACACAAAAATGTAAAAATAGCCTTGGTCCCAAACGGACAGAAAATGGAAAAGTGCTGTGGACATTAAGGGGTTAAACAGTGTTTCTAGCTATACAGCTGTCATGTTTTCCATAGCTCTTTACCATAGGGTGGCTTTTTTTAAAAAAAAATGTTTTCTTTGTTTGCTCTAGTATTCTATCTTACATTCTGTCTTCCAGATTCTTAACTCTTGAATAACTTAACAAGTTTGACTAAAATTTGAAGTTTACTACTGACTGTAAATGGTCAAATAAATAAATTGGTTGACTATTTATTTAAATTCCTCTATTTTACTATAAGGATTTTACACCATTACAGCCAAAATAACCAGCCCCTTTGACAACGTTTTGCAGTCAGAGTTCATGAGTTGTATTGAGACTATTGCTAACTTAAATTTTTGTGGGTCAATGTTCGTTTTTTTAGTTTCATTACAGGAGTAATGAAAACATAAATCACGGACATGAGGATTTCCGGTGGGAGGAGCTGTTCAGTGTAGCACGCTGATCTCGGCGTGGTGTTCTGAACACGGTGCACAGACAGCTCTTTACATCTCTCTCCAGTGGCCAATCTCCCGCTGTTGGTGCGGATTAACACCCTAGGGAGCAGGGCAGATTCGAACGGGCCCCGGCAGGGAAAACCTCCAGTGACCTACTTTCGGCTCTTGGTCAGAGCCATAACTCTACTACTTTGCTAAGGACTTTCTACTATTTTTACCAGGTTTTGTTACCTACCCTGTACGAGGTGGAGACACAGGTGGCTGTGGCAGGTGACCGACGAAGTGTGCAGGTGTGTTGCGGTGCTGCAGCGTATGAGGAGCAGCTTGGTGACCCGAGATGAAATGCTATCAAGGGGAAGGAATTTGCCCGTTGTGGGGTAGAAGTGCCTCCTAGGGCAATTCGTTGGGCAAGAAATCTCCCGGGTTACACAGTAACACAGTACCCCGCATTTGTTAAACAGATACGCATCAGCTGAAGTGCGCTGGCCAGTCCAGCATCAGCGCCAAGGTCGAGCCTCCTTTCCCATCCAATAAGAAGCAGAGGTGTGTGAAGGCTGGGCGCTACACTTACAGAACGGACGGAGCAAGCACAGACCCAAGCACAGACCCATACAGATCTGTGGAGTATCGCAGGAGCCTATTTGTGTGCCTAAAAGAGCGTGTATCCAGTGCCAAGCAGACATAATCCTGAATGAAGGGGCCAAGAGAGAACGTGTGAGGGGCAGCTTGGTGGCCCGAGATGAGATGAAATGGAACCAAGGGGAAGGAATATGCCCGTTGTGGGGTAGAAGTGCCTCCTAGGGCAATTCGTATGGCAAGAAATCTCCCGGGTTACACAGTAACACAGTACCCGGCATTCGTTAAGCAGGTGCGCATCAGCTGAAGTACGCGGGCCAGTCCAGCACCTGCGCCAAGGTCGAGCCTCCTTTCCCCTCCAATAAGAAGCAGAGGTGTGTGAAGGCTGGGCGCTACACTTGCAGAACGGACGGAGCAAGCACAGACCCATACAGACTTGCAGAGCATCGCAGGAGCCTATTTGTGTGCCTAAAAGAGCGTGTATCCAGAGTCAAGCAGATATAATCCTGAATGAAGGGGCTGAGAGAGAAGCAAGCGAGCAGAAATTTTAGTGCATCTACCTTGTCTGGTGCCCTGCAGTGCATCCACAATTGTCGATTGAATAGGAGATCGTTGTGTTGTTGTTGTACTGATCTGTTTTCCCTACGGTAACATTGGAAGGATATGGGAAACGACTAGCCAACCCCTTGTCAGATTGCCATCCTTAAAGTTACCGGTGAAGACAAGGTACTGTTATTGTTGTTTCCTTATTACCCTGCATTTCCATCTAAGTTTAAAGTGAGGCCACTTGGCTATTTCTGGATTTTGGCTGTCCAGAGACTATCAGGACGATTGTTAAGTTAAGGCTGACCAGTGGGGCCTCAGGTGCTCCTACATTCATATAAAGAACACTCTACTAGACCTGTGGTTTTATAGTGCCTTTCTGTCAAGTTATCAAGGCAGTTGTAACCACTTGGAAATGTAAAAAGACGTTATTATAGAAGGACTTGCTGAGAAATCAATTCTTCAAAAGACTCTCTTTTTGTGTTTTTTTTTTTTTTCCTCGTATTCTCTCCTATTGCAAACTATTATAGGTTTATATAAAGATAAGAGAGAGAGGAGGGGAAGGGAAGAAATTTTTTTTTTTTTTTTTTTTTTTTTTTTTTTTTTTTTTTTTTTTCCATGGCTTTGCATTATAATAGAGCTTTTTACTAGCTACCAATGGATTAGGAGAAATAGAACAGAGAAGGGAAGACCTTGTTAAAAATAAGTTTTATAGCTTTAAAACGTCTTTTCATAAATAAGGTGCATGAACTAGATAAGAAATAGATGTTAGATATAAAGTGAAGGTACTACCATAACTAACCCTTTATTGCTTATTTTCTAGGAGTTGTAGGGCTGTATTATGTGTATCTCTCATAATTAAGTTTGCAGAATATCTTTGAAATTGCCGATATAGTTGGCTAAATACCTGTTTGGTCATCTGCATTGAAATTTCTGACATAGCTTGTTATAAAAATATACTATATAACTGTTAAAACTAAGTATTTAAGATAGTTGCCAAGCTAAACTGTATCAGTGACGATTTTCTGCATCTGATATACTTTGTAATTTTTTTTCCTTATTATTATTTTTTTTTTTTTTATTTATTTTTTTCAACACTTTTTTTCTTTTTCTCTTTTTTTTTCTCACAATCACATTTATTCCTATAGGTATATACTCATATATGCATTAAAACACATACACTAGAATCCCTTTTTTTTTTTTTTTTCCTTTTTGGAAAATATTATACTTACCACAATACACGTCACTAATTTGGTCACTTAACAATCGGAAGCAGTAGTTAGTTTCCTTTTTTTATATATCTCACTATCCCTAGTATTTTTTTTTTTTTCTGTGTTGATTTTTTCACGTTATTTTCACTCTCCACATCAGGAAGTCGATAATCCCCACCTTTTCACTTACACCCCCTCTTTTTTTTTTTTTTGTGTGTTGATTTTTTCACGTTATTTTCACTCTTCACATCAGGAAGTCGATAATCCCCACCTTTTCACTTACACCCCCTCTTTTTTTTTTTTCTCTCCTTATTTGTTTTGGCCCCCCTTCTCTCCTTTTATGGAAAGATTTGTAACCCAAGCCAAAGCATCTTCACCCAGAATGCCGGCTAAAGTCAAGGATAAAAAAACTAAACAGGGTGACCCTAGTCTAAATAGCTCTAGTGAGACACTCTCTAACACAAATGACACGCAGATGCTAATTTCTCACTTAACTGATTTATTCTCTCCACAATTTGAAATAATAAAGGCCGAATTAGGCACAATTTCATCAGTAATTTCTAATTTATCCCTGGAGGTTAAACAATTTTCTAATAGAATGTTAGAGATGGAGAATAGAGTGTCTGAGCTAGAAGATCAAGCTAATGTTCAAGTTGATATTATATCCAAACAGAGCTCTAGAATTACTAATCTGCAATCGCGTCTGGACGACCTGGAAGATCGTTCCAGGCGCAATAACATTCGAATTATTGGCCTCCCTGAGACTCCAGAATTTCAAGACTTATATCAGTTTACATCTTTTACGTTGCCTCTGGCCTTAGGCTTCCCCCAGCAGAGGCTCCCCATTGTTATAGAGAGAGCTCATAGAACATGCACAAAAAACCCCCAGTCTGAGGGATCTCGCTCAAATAGAATGTGTATCTTTAGAATCTTGAATTATCAAGATAAGGTTGAATTTCTTAGGCTATTTAAAAAAAGAACTGAACCTCTTATGTTTGGAAACAATAAAATTTTACTGTTTCAAGATTATTCGGCAGAAACCTCTCTAAGGAGAAAGAAAATGGCACCATTGTGCTCACAACTCATTAATAAAGACTATAATGCGTGGATGGTATATCCTGCCAGTATAATTATAGAACAGGATGGTGCCAGAAAACTCTTTCGTGAGATGGGAGAGGTCAAAAAATTTATAAATGAACAATAATACATCATCTAGGTATCCCAGGCTCCTACCTGGTCTCCGATAAATGAAGAGCTTATTAGGTATTAAAGTTTGTTTTTGTTTTATTGGGAAAGTGTCCATGAAAAAGAGCCAGGCTTTTTTTGTTTTTATTATTATTAGGTGTGTTTTTCCTTTTTTTTTTTTTTCTCTCTTCCTTTTCTCCTTTCTTTCCACTGGGCCCGCAAGAGGAATCTCTATCTGCCTGAGTAGTTAAGAGTCGGTAATGGATATTAAATTTTTATCTTGAAATGTAGGGGGGATCGTCTCTCCTATGAAACGTAAGTTGATTATCAAGTCATTGGCTAAACAAAAACCAGATATTGCTTTTATCCAAGAGACTCATCTCACAGAGCAGGAAGTCGCTAAACTTAAGATACAATGGGTGGGAGAGGTAATTGCTTCCTCTTCAAGCAGGAGAAAATGTGGAGTAGCAATTTTGATCAACAAAGCGTTGGAGTATAAGGTTATTCAGGTGGAGACAGATACAGCTGCGAGGTTTATTTTAATCCAAATTATCATAAATAAAACTAAATATGTTCTCTGTAATGTTTATGGCCCAAATAAATTTTGTTGTGACTTTTGGGAGACTATTAAAGTTAAATTGTTTCCTTTCATAAAAGAGAACCTTATAATAGGTGGAGATTTTAACTTGGCTATGTATCCAGAAATTGATAGATTTTGAGACAAGAATCTTCCAGAGAATAGGAGAAGCTCTAAATATTTTATCAAATTTAGCCATAAATTACATCTTACCGATATCTGGCGAAGCCTTAACCCGGATTCATTGGGTTTTACATGTGAGTCCAAAGCACACAGGACATTTGCCAGGATAGATTTATTTCTAATCTCCGAACCACTTTCAATTTGTAAACTAGAGGCTGGAATTGGGGAGATCATGACCTCGGACCACTCAATTATATCTTTAACCTTGAAATCCCATGTTAATAATAAATATAAAATGCCTAGGGCTTTTTTTTATCCGTGTTATCTTTATAATAATCCTAGATATAGTCACTGGTTAACACAGGCGTGGAAGGATTATAGTACCCGTAATATCTCGTATTTCCATAAGATTGAAACCTTTTGGGAGGCTTCAAAAGCGGTATTACGCGGTGAAATTATGTCATTCCTGGATATTAAAAACAAGAAACAACGTGCACGAGACTTACAACTCACCAATCAGGTCAAAGATGCCTATAAAAAATATCATGGAGATCGCTCCATTAGGAACTGGGATAACTATATAGCACTAAGAAAGGAAAGGGATATATATCGGTAACTCAGAAACATCTAGAAGATGAGACCAAAATCAATCTATATTTCAGAAGCCTCCACGGTAGCTCCGCAAAAAATTTAGCTAGACTAGTTAAAATAAGGAAAAAGAAGAATTTGATTTCTTGCATCAGGGAAGGCGATAAAAGATACACCAACACAGAAGAGATATGTGAAGTTTTCTTTAAGTACTATAAACAACTATATTCTAAACAGGAAAGCAACCCTATTAATCAAGCAAATTTTTGGGATAAGGTTATTCTTCCCCAGTTACAGCAAGAAGAATTAGAGGCCCTGAATGCCCCGATTACTTCTGAGGAAATATTAAAAGCTATTAGTGTATCTAAACTGAATAAAGCTGCAGGCCCCGATGGGTTTCCAGCGGAGTTCTATAGATGTCTAGCGGTGGAAATAACCCCAGTCTTAGAGAAACTGTTTAATTATTACTATATCTCTAATCAACCAATTTCAGGTCGGTTCGCAGCGGCAAATATATCATTAATTCTGAAAAAAGGGAAGAACCCAGAAGATCCAGCCTCATACAGGCCAATTTCCGTTCTTAACGCGGATTATAAAATTTTAATGTCTATTGTTGCTGCCAGACTCACACGGTGTTTGGATAAACTTATACATCCCGATCAGGTCGGATTTATGGTCGCACGAAATTCTACTAAAAATATAAGGAGATTAACCACGTTGGTTGATTTTAGCTGGAATAGCGATCAGTTTAAAGATAGAAAAATGTCAAATGATAATGCAGTTCTTACCTTGGACGCAGTCAAGGCTTTTGACAGTATAGCGTGGACTCATTTATTTAAAACCCTAGAGAAATTTGGCTTTGCAGATAATTTCTTATATTTCATCCAGAAAATCCATTGGAAACCAGAATCTTTTCTGTTGGTTAATCGGACGCTCTCCCCTAAGATAATATTAGAAAGAGGGACAAGACAGGGTTGTCCTCTTTCACCCCTTTTGTTCAACATAGCTCTTGAGCCGCTGGCAACCAGATTGAGAGAAAGCCTACCGGGAATATCAGGTCTAGATCCAAATCTCAAAGTTTTACTCTACGCGGTCGATATCCTAATATGTTTGCAGAATACCAGAGATACAATCCCTAAGGTCGTAAATATACTGGAGGAGTTTAGCTCCTTCGCTGGATACAAGTCCAATTTGGACAAAAGCGAATTTATGTGGCTAGGCAAGGAGGCTAATCGACAAACTAATTTAATGTTTCGTACAGTCTCTGCCATAAAATATCTGGGATTGGAGATCCACAAAAATCCCAAATACTGGTACTCAGCCAATATTGATCCGCTCCTTCAGAAGATCAAAGAAGATCTTGAGCTATGGAAGGCTCTCCCTTTATCTATCTCTGCGTCTGTTAAATTGATCAAAATAATAATTTTTCCACGGATTCTTTATCCTATACAAAATCTTCCTTTATTTCTTACAAATAAAGATCTAAATAGACTGAATTCTTGGTTTTCCAAGTTTATCTGGAAAGCCAAAAAACCACGTATATCATTGGAAAAATTGTCTCAAAAATTTGATAATGTGGGGTTAGCTTTCCCTAATATTAGATACTATAATATTGCAACCTTGCTTAAAATAGCTATAGACTGGATAGCTCAAACGAATAGGGTTACTTCATTTGAGTCCGAATCTAGATTGATTTACCCTTGGTCTTTGAAGGCTCTGTTACATTGTCCTTTAAAAGAACTACCGCGAGAAGTCCTTTTATTACAATCTTTTAAAAACCCGATATGCGCATGGCAGAAGTTTTGTGCTATATTGGCATTGAATCCTTTTTTCTCTGATTTCTTACCCATAAGAGCTAATCCGCGGTTCCTGCCAGGAATAGACCAAAAAGTATTTTTAGAATGGCAGGACAGAGGTCTCAAGGATATTGTTCAGTTATTGGATGATCAATGCCAGATTCTTCCATGGGAGACCATTCTATCAAAATATTCATTAGGTGTAGGGAGCAGGTTTGCTTATTTCCAGGTCCGTCACTATATTAGCTCTCAGAGCTGGTATTCTTCTATCAGGTCTGAGTGGTCCGAGGTCAAAATCTTTATTCAAAAATTCATAGTTGGAAACACTTCAATTTCATTAATCTATGACATAATGCTCACCAAACAGGGTACTCTGCTGAGCGACAAACTGGTTAACTCATGGACTAACTCCATTCCTACAATTAATCAAGAGCTGATTGCAGGTAGTTGCAAATTGGTAGCTAAGTATCCTATTGCGGTAAACTGGAAGGAATCCCATATTAAATTATTGAATAAATCCTATCTATCCCCTGCCAGGTTAGTGAAATTTTACCCTCTTAAGAAGGCTGATTGCCCCCGGTGCCTATACGGCGTAGCAGATCTTACTCATATGTTATGGAACTGCCCTAAAATAAAACAATTATGGCAGAAAGTCCAGTTTTGGTTCAATAGGCTCTATAATGGGGCTTACTCGCTATCTCTGCAAGATATAATCTGTCTGATATTTGATCCCAGGTCTGACTCCAAAACTCGGATTTTGAATACCTTCATATTAACTGTTAGATATAATATTTTTAAAGCTTGGATTGCTAAGAAGCCCCCCAGTCTAGGGTAATTCTTAAAGGGATACAATCTCAAATTATATTTGAATCTTTTCATTTATCACAAGCTACAGAGAAAAAAATTAAGATATTTTTGTTAGATTGGGCACCCATTATTAATACTTATTCATTGCAACTTCAGCAGCGGATCTTGTCTCCATTTGTTTCTTCTATCAGCTTTGCTGAGTTAGTTCTGCTTCAAGTATTCCCTGGATCATGGATAAGGAATTTTAGAGATATTCCATAAAGTTTTGAGCTACCGTCTCTAAGATGGAGCCTTGCGGGCTCGGTGGTGGTTCTCTTCTTTCTCTCTCTTTCCTGGTTTTTTTTTTTTTTTTTTTTTTTTTTCTTCTTCTCTTTCTTTTTTCTTTTAGTTTGTTGTATTATCTTATATTAAATTTTCTGAAAAACCCCAACATTGTATACAACTATTCTATAGAGGATAAATTATTGATCGCAGACAGTAGAACAGTAGAAGAGATTATTTTAGTGTATCCTTCTCAATGTTAATGCTACATGAATTATGTATTGATTGTTTTTTGTTTCTTTTTCTTTTTTGCATGATAATATACTGTACTGCACGTTTTCGAGCTCAGATATGTAAATATTTATGACTGTATACATTGTTGGATATAAATAAAAAAAAAGAAAACATAAATCACCTTTTTCTTTCATACAGGTGATGAGTCCATTGCTCCTAGGAATTACTCTCCTTACCACTAAGAGGAGGCAAAGATTACCAAACCCCAAGAGCTCTATAAAACCCCTCCCACCTCATGTGTACCTCCAGTCTTTACTATGCCTCTTCTGAAGGTGGTCAAAGAATAAAGATGTGCATTTGATTCTTCAGAGAGAGGGGTTCTCAGTTTATGTTGAGACCTGGTTCCACTCAGAGTACAGTTCTTGTCAGAGGGACGTATATGTGGAATGGTTTGTGGCTCCTTTTTCACCTCATGGGAAATCTTTCACAGACTGTGATAATTGTGTTATAAATTGCAGTCTCACATTAAATGATTCCCACAGATGTGGATAATAGAACCGTTATTTTGCTCATAGACTGCAATGTTGTATATAACAGTGTTTGGTACAATTTACCATAGCTCTATACCAGGAGCTAAAAGGAAAAGTCACTATTTACATAGATATAAACCTATTGGATGTATTCTGTAAATAACTGCGATTAGAAGGAAGTTAGAACTACTTGTTAGTTTATGCAAACACAGCTCAGGATGTGCAGGATAGCTGTTACAATACACAGCGATTGAGAGAAATACAATATGCAACAGACTTACAGATTCCTGAGTCGGGAGAGGTTGCGGTCAGCTGACTGTGACGTCACTATTCAGAGAAACTCTGATATGGGGAAGGAATCCGGTTCGTCAGTGGCTTAATGAGCTAGAGAGAATCCTACAGCTAGCTTTGGTTAACAAGAGATGGCAGGAAAAACGTCCAGAGAAAAAGCAAAGCCGTTTCTGTAAAACAAGCAAAGTTAGTTTGTACTCGGATTACACAAAGATATCCTGTTGACGCAATGGAAGCTAGCAAAACTTCCAGCTGATGCTTTAAGGAGTAGTATCTCAGCGTAGCAGGCTGATGGGTATAACTGCAGCCTAAGCAGGAAAACTTTAGATATAAGCAAATAGATTGCTATAGGTTTCTTCAGTGAAGAGTGGCCAGATAGAAGTTAGGAACACAGGCTTTCTTCTTAAATGGAAAGAGTCCACAGCTGCATTCATTACTTTTGGGAAATAAGAACCTGGCCACCAGGAGGAGGTAAAGACAACCCAGCCAAAGGCTTAAATACTCCTCCTCTGAGGGGGGTTATTGAACGGGGGGGGTATAATTATGTTTATGTGATTCAACCTGCTTATGTGCAATGTTTACTGGGCTTGTGGTAGGAACATTGAAGCCTTTGGCTGGGCGCGCTTGTTTAGACTGTACGGTTCACCTTGTGTTCGGGCGTGGCTATGTTCCCTTGTTCCATTTCCGCATTCCTGACCGCATGGAGAAGGAAATTTTCTAGTCCGCAGGGGTCTGATCCTAGGAGGTGGTGAGTGCCCCAGCCATTGGGGGTGTCGGATGCCATTTTAGTTTTTTCCACTACTTTAGTCCATATTTAAATATCCTCTATCCAGCTATGGAGGATTCTGATGCTGAGACTGTGTTAATTTCAGATTCAGTTAAAGAGGATTCTGATACTGAGACTATTTTGATTTCAGATTCTGTGTCCGGTGATGAATCCGGAGTGGCCTCGTTGATGCCTGTCAACCAGTTTTGTTCCGTATGCCATTTTAGAGCGCCTGGTTCCTCGGGCTCGGGGAATCCAGGGACTGCTGAGCCATCCGCCTCTGGGGGTCCTGTACTCCAAGAGGCGAGTTCCCTACCAAAGCATACTTCTGCACATGTGGGTAACTTAGTTTATGGTTCCTCCATGCGGGGTGGCGTGTTTTCCCCGGAGGTTGCAGCACGTTTTCGCTTCCACATAATGTTGGCGATTGTTCGTCTGCAGAGTCCAGAAGTTTATTTGAGAATGTGCTCGTGCCCTATTGTCCCGGGCCTTCCACTTTGGGGAGGACCTCTACAGTTCCCCGCTGGGGTATCTGTCCCTGAGTGTTATGCCTTCCGTTACAGGATTGTGCGCCTTCGCGTGTTGCTCAGACATGTTTTTTAGTTATTGACTGACCCTATCGTTACCTGATACTTCGAATGGTGCACCTCATTAGACATGTGGGGATGAAGTAATCTCCTGATTGTTATTTGTTAGAGATCTTTCCCAATTTTGTGTGATAGGGCTCAGTTTGGCTGGTCCTGCGGGTACGCCTGTGTCTTTTTGGGCGTTAATCTCCAGGTTGCCTTATATTTTATTTATATCCAATGGGATGCCTTTTATTTGTTTTTTGTTTCCTTCAGGAACCTTCTGGGATTAATACTCTTTATTACTTCTTCGGAAGTTGTTGGACATGTTAGTCCTCTGTTAAAAATGTCCGTTTTCAGTTTTTTCCCCTACGAGGGAAAACTTACGCAGCTTGCCGATTGGGACCCTAGGTGCAGGCTGGTCCTGTCAGGTTCGTTCGGTTTCGCGGCTGGTCAGACACGTGGCGCTGTTCTGCTCGGCTGGTTCGGTAGAAGCGCTGAGTGCTCAGGTTATCATTGTTTTTTATGTTCAACTAAGCATTCCAGAGGACCTGTGGGTCTGTGAGGTGGGAAGTATTGTTACAGTCCTTATAGCCTTCAGTCATACATGCCCGGGCAGGGGGGAGTTTTTCCACTGCGTCACTCTGACGTCTGATTTCCCCCCCCGTTTATTCCCCCATGTGGTGGAGGGTGGGAGGGCTTAATGCCCCTTACCGCTATTGAGCGGTTTGGCCTTCATTTTTTTCTCTGGAGGTGTCCTTTTGGGCTTGATCCAACGGCTTGTACAGGATAGCTGTCTAGCATGCGGAAGGTTTGCAGTTTGAAACCTGTTGCAGCTATCGACACCTTGCAGGTGTATGCGTAGCTGTTTCTAGTATATCTAGATGCAGCTCTTACTCTTGACTTGGTTATAAAGAGGCCTTTGAGTCTTCTTCCATTGCCTCCAGGTGGGTGGATCTCCTTTTAGGGATCTGTGTTTCCGGGTGATGGTTGTTCCCTGCGGGGACTATTGTTTAGCTCGGGGTTTTCCGGAGCTGGTAGGCTTAGTGCCTTCTCTTCCTTGTGTCCTCTGCTTGTGCGGAGGTGTTAGGGAGACTAGTCCTGCTAGTAGGATTTTTTGGACCTCGAGGTATCCCTTGGTTGTCCTGAGGCTCTGAGAAGTATCTTCATACAACTTCTAGCCTTGCTTCTTGGAGCGTTGGACTTTAGCTAGGGGTGGTTCCTTCCTTTGGTCGGAGCTTTCGAGTTCTTCTAGCTATCCGGATTCTCTGGATATGCATCCATACCCTTGTGTCTGGCCTTTTGGCTGGTTGGGGTGTTTAGTTCTAGGGTAAGAATTGCCTGAACTATTAGGTGCCCGGACCTGGTTTTCTCCCTGAGATTTCCGGTTGCTGATGCTTTGCTTGGCCTTTTTACTGGCCCAGTCTTGGGTGGTTTTGGAATCTTGGGTCTCAGGGCTGGTCGGGGTGTTCCACGGTAGTGGGAACTTGGGCTATGTCCTTGCTCCATCTACCTCACCTGGTCATGGTTGGCCAGGATTTTGGGGAATTTTTTTACTCTTTGCCACGGAGTCATCTGGTGGTTAGCCGTGTGGCTTGAGCCTCAAGGGTGGTTGGTTCATACCCAGCTGCTGGCTCTGGATGTCCAATTTCTGGTGCGCCTTAGAGTTGCATTCTCCTGGTCAGCTTGCCAGTGTTCCCTTGGATTCCCTGCTCTGCAGGCAATTGGTTTGGTGGTGCCTCTGCTTGGCAAGCTACTTGTAGGGGGGTCCTTTTCTAGGACATCTGTGTTGGGAATTTCACTTCCCATTAGCAGGTGCCTTCGGGCCTTTCTTTAGGGGATATTCTCCTCCCTAGGGAGAGAGTCCTTGCTTGGGGCTTCTCCTGGATGAGAGGCGGAAAGGTGGGATTGGTTCCCCTAGGGTCTTGCTGGCTCCAAGCAGACTTGTTGGGCCTTTTATTTTGCTAAGATCCTTAGGTATATGGCCTTGTTGTCTGTTTCAGAGTTGGGTTGTACTTGTGCTCTGTGGGGAAGGCTGTGCTATCCTTACGCTTGTTCCTGTACCTGTTTTGGGATTCTTTTGTTTCCCTGTCTTGGATCCCAGAGGCTGGGTTGGTCCAGCTGAGTGTGGGTCTGCAGGTCAGGATGGCCGAGCGGTCTAAGGAACTGCGTTTGCGCAGTCTCCTCTGGATGTGTGAGCTTGTTGAGTCTATCCTGTTAGCTTACTCTGCTAGGGTATAGATTTTCCTTTCAACTTGCTCCATTGATTAGAAGAGGGTTTACTCTTCCTTCGGGTTCTGAGAGTATACTCTCCTTCTTGGGGTACCTCGATTGAGGTTTTTGTGTTCCCTTTTCAGGGACCTATGTGTAGGTCCAGCGACTTAGGTTGCCTGGAACGTGCCCTCTGCATTGGGGTTGCTTTTGCGGTCTGTTTCTTGCTTGACTGCTTCTTCTTCCTCGCAAGTACCCTCTGGGTCGTCCTGTTGTAGACTCTGTGTTCTCAAACTTGGGGTTTTAATCTGGGTGTATTACACACTTTTTCAGGGTCGAATACCTTGGTATTCTATGGCCAGACACTGGAAGGATTTTGCCTCTTCCGTTGCATTCCGTGCTTGCAGAATATTGGGGAGACGTCTGTTCTGTCTCTGTGCCCGGTCTTATCACGGGTTTCGCTTGATATAGGCGTGGCCTCCTTTCCCTGTTTGGGCCCCTTTGGGTATCAGTGAGCTGGGCTCACTATTGTAGGTGTTCCTTTTTGTATTAGGGGACCTTTTGGGTTCCTTGGTTCTCCTTTGCCTTATTCCCTTGGGGTTTTCGGCTGGTGTCTCCATTTGTGGAGATGAGCGGTGGGGGACCGTGACCGTTTGTTGGGCGACAGTGTCTCCTGGAGGACTGTTGCGGTCCTCTACTTTGGCTTCCAGACTAACTGTGAGTCAGTGTCACTGGGGCTTTTCCTCTTAAAAATGTTCTCAGCTTCGGATGAAGCAGGGTTTTTTATGGGGTAGAGGTTCAGGCCTGGTGCCCTCAGTATGGGCTGCCTCTTGTACCCTCCCGTCTTGACATTCAGTTTCCTCTATATAGCTTGGGTCTTGTTTTCCCAAAAGTAATGAATGCAGCTGTGGACTCTTTCCATTTAAGAAGAAAAACATAAATTATGCTTACCTGATAATTTCCTTTTCTTCTGATGGAAAGAGTCCACAGCTCCCCACCCGTAATTTTATGTGGGGCGTCCTTATATTCTTCTGGCACCTTTCACCCTGATATTTTTTCTACTGTTCCTTGTTCCTCGGCAGAATGACTGGGGGATGAGGGGAGTGGGAGGAGTATTTAAGCCTTTGGCTGGGTTGTCTTTGCCTCCTCCTGGTGGCCAGGTTCTTTTTTCCCAAACGTAATGAATGCAGCTGTGGATGCTTTCCATCAGAAGAAAAGGAAATTATCAGGTAAGCATAATTTATGTTTTCCAACTAATTACCAAGCACCTGTGTGAATGGGAGGTGCCTATTTATACATGAGAGAGGAAGCAGAGAGCTTAAAGCACTTAAAGGGAAAGTAGATGTATCAACTTTAAGGAAAAATATGACACAGACCCTCCATAATTGGTTGCAGGGGCTTGTCTTTTTGGTTTGGCTGTCTACTGGTGGTTTGCTGGGATATAATTTTTACATTATTCACCTTGCTGTTTGTGCATGTCGGGTTTTTTAGTGCACTTAGTTTAAATTTTGCTTGTCCGGTTAGTGCACATAGGGTCTAATGCTCGTTGGGGCAGCACATGTCTATTTAGTTCTGTTTTGCTTTTTTCACTCTTTCGTTATATTCCATACTTTGGGTTAGCACACGTAGGACCTCGCGCACCGAAGGTTTGGCACGCTTAATTTCCTTATAACTGTCAGATTTTTTGTGTGTGTTAGCCCATTCTGCTGAGGGTTACCTACCATTCAGATATAAAGTTTAAATGGCTTCTGCTTTGTTTTACAGTTCGGCTTAGCGCACATTGTACCTGTACTTTTTTTTTAAAGCTACTTTAGAACAGGGTAAGTTACCATTCATCAAGAGCTTTTTTAGGTTAGTGTTTTTATTGCGTGGCTTTGTCAAATGCTATAATGGAGGTATCTGTCCCTAAATCTACCCTGGAAGCCGAGTCTACTGAACACCTTCCTACCATAATTGTTTGTTTATTCTTTAAAAAAAACTAATGTTTTTCTTTCATTTTATTTATGGGACTCATGTTTACCTATGTTATTGCAATCAGACCAACCTAATGCTGCTTCTATGGGTATTACTGCTCCTTCGGTTTGTTCATTACAGTAGAATGCTACTGATGTATCACCCAGTGTGAAAAAGTTTTAACAATGCTGCGGTTTCTGAAGCGTTGGCTTCTGCCCCGCCTTCAAATAAAGGTAAAAGGTCATTCCAGAATTTACCTTGTACTTTTAGTATGTCCCCTGAAGTCAGGGATACAGTTATGTCTTTAGAAGGTGAGGTGATGAGGAGTCTGCCTCTGATGTTGAACCTGACACTTCCTCTTTTTTGTTTAACATTGAACATATTTGTTCTCTTTTAAAAGAGGTTTTAATTATGTTAGGGGTTAAAGATTCTAAGGTTACTGATGATAAGCCTTGTAATTGTTTAAGCTCTATGTTCATTACTGTTACTAAACTTCCTGAGGTTTTTGCTATCCCTGATGCTGTCTCTGATATGGTTTCTAGGGAATGGTCTAAAGCAGGTGATTCTTTTAATCCCTTTGCAAGCTTTAAAAAGTTATACAGGGAGTGCAGAATTATTAGGCAAGTTGTATTTTTGAGGATTAATTTTATTATTGAACAACCACCATGTTCTCAATGAACCCAAAAAACTCATTAATATCAAAGCTGAATAGTTTTGGAAGTAGTTTTTAGTTTGTTTTTAGTTATAGCTATTTTAGGGGGATATCTGTGTGTGCAGGTGACTATTACTGTGCATAATTATTAGGCAACTTAACAAAAAACAAATATATACCCATTTCAATTATTTATTTTTACCAGTGAAACCAATATAACATCTCAACATTCACAAATATACATTTCTGACATTCAAAAACAAATCAGTGACAATATAGCCACCTTTCTTTGCAAGGACACTCAAAAGCCTGCCATCCATGGATTCTGTCAGTGTTTTGATCTGTTCACCATCAACATTGCGTGCAGCAGCAACCACAGCCTCCCAGACACTGTTCAGAGAGGTGTACTGTTTTCCCTCCTTGTAAATCTCACATTTGATGATGGACCACAGGTTCTCAATGGGGTTCAGATCAGGTGAACAAGGAGGCCATGTCATTAGATTTTCTTCTTTTATACCCTTTCTTGCCAGCCACGCTGTGGAGTACTTGGACGCGTGTGATGGAGCATTGTCCTGCATGAAAATCATGTTTTTCTTGAAGGATGCAGACTTCTTCCTGTACCACTGCTTGAAGAAGGTGTCTTCCAGAAACTGGCAGTAGGACTGGGAGTTGAGCTTGACTCCATCCTCAACCCGAAAAGGCCCCACAAGCTCATCTTTGATGATACCAGCCCAAACCAGTATTCCACCTCCACCTTGCTGGCGTCTGAGTCGGACTGGAGCTCTCTGCCCTTTACCAATCCAGCCACGGGCCCATCCATCTGGCCCATCAAGACTCACTCTCATTTCATCAGTCCATAAAACCTTAGAAAAATCAGTCTTGAGATATTTCTTGGCCCAGTCTTGACGTTTCAGCTTGTGTGTCTTGTTCAGTGGTGGTCGTCTTTCAGCCTTTCTTACCTTGGCCATGTCTCTGAGTATTGCACACCTTGTGCTTTTGGGCACTCCAGTGATGTTGCAGCTCTGAAATATGGCCAAACTGGTGGCAAGTGGCATCTTGGCAGCTGCACACTTGACTTTTCTCAGTTCATGGGCAGTTATTTTGCGCCTTGGTTTTTCCACACGCTTCTTGCGACCCTGTTGACTATTTTGAATGAAACGCTTGATTGTTCGATGATCACGCTTCAGAAGCTTTGCAATTTTAAGAGTGCTGCATCCCTCTGCAAGATATCTCACTATTTTTGACTTTTCTGAGCTTGTCAAGTCCTTCTTTTGACCCATTTTGCCAAAGGAAAGGAAGTTGCCTAATAATTATGCACACCTGATATAGGGTGTTGATGTCATTAGACCACACCCCTTCTCATTACAGAGATGCACATCACCTAATATGCTTAATTGGTAGTAGGCTTTCGAGCCTATACAGCTTGGAGTAAGACAACATGCATAAAGAGGATGATGTGGTCAAAATACTCATTTGCCTAATAATTCTGCACTCCCTGTATACCTTACCTGCTGCTAGTGTTGAATTATGGGAAACTTTCCTAAACTTGAATGGGGCTATTTCCAATCTGGCTAAAAGTACTACTAACCCTTTGGAAGACAGTACTTCTTTTAAAGACCCTTTGGATAGAAAATTTTGTCTTTTTGATAAAAGGGCCTTTTTACCTGCTATTTATATTGCTAATGTGGCTGCTGCCTCATCTTACAGGTTATCTAATCTTTAAGAACAGTGTTCTAATGACTCTGCTAGTGAGAATCTTTTGGGTTTACTCCTAGACACCAATTCTTTTATTTGTGATGCTGTATTTCATATTATGAAGATCAATTTTAAAACCATGTCTTTGGCAGTCCTTGCTAGGAGAGTCTTGTGTCTTAAATTCTGGTCTGCCGATATGGTGACAAAATCCAGATTTTCTCTTTCTTTTCCAGAAAAGAAACTGGTTCTGATTTAGATTCTATAATATATACGGTTACTGATGTTTAAAGGATTTTTTTCTTCCTCAAAACAAGTCTTGAGGCCTAGTGCTAACTGAAACAGGTGAAAGCAGACTACAAAACATATCCTTACTACCAAATCTGAATAAAGGTGCAGCCTCCGATCCAGAGGTTCTAGTAGGGGGCAGGTTAAGCCTTTTTGAGGAGGCTTGTTTTCAATCTGTTCTAGATCCCCGGGCTATGAATATATTTTCCCAGGGTTATTGGATAGGTTTCAGAACAAGGTTTTTTCTGTCCAATGTTCCAAGAAATCCTCTTGTATTTTTTACAGTCAGTTTCAGATTTGGAAACTATGGTAATGAGTGTTCCAGTTCCTTTACAGGAACAGGGGATGGGGTTTTATTCAAATCTCTTAATTGTTCCAAAGAAGGAAGGTACTTTCAGACCAGTCCTAGATTTGAAAGCTTTGAACACGTTTGTAAGGATTCCTTCTTTCAAAATGTAAATTATTCAGACTATTTTGCCTTTTGTTCAGCAAGGCCAGTTTATGTCCACAATAGATTTAAAGGATGCTTATCTTCATGTTCCAATTCACAAGGAACATTTCCAGTTTCTGGGCTTTGCCTTTCTAGACAAGCAATTTTAGTTTGTTGCTCTGCCATTTGGTCTAGCTACAGCTCCAAAAAATGTCACCAAAAGGTTCTGGGTGCCCATTTGTCTGTGATCACAACTCAGGGTATTGCAGTGTTTCCATACCTGAACGAAATCTTGGTTTAAGCTCCGTCTTTTCGTTTAGCAGAATCTCACACCAACCGTTCTCTCTTCAACAACATGGTTGGAGGATCAGTTTTCTAAATATTTTTTTAATTCTTCAAAGGTAACCTTTTTGGGGATTTCAAATAGATTCAGTCTCCACTAGTCTTTTTCTAACAGAGCAGAGAAGGGTAAAATTGGTGTCAGCTTGTCTGAACCTCCAGTCTCTCTCTCTTTCTCCCCCTATTGCTCTTTGCATGGAAGTTATAGGTCTCATGATTGCAGCTTCAGTTTCAATTCCATGTTTCAACTGGGAATCGGACTTCTCAGTGTCTCAGTCATCAATCTCTACATCCTGGGGAATGGTCTCTTCACCAGGGTGTGGTCAATCAGATTGTAGATATTTGGGGTATTTCAGAGAGATATTCTAGCTTCTTGTTTGAACAACAAACTTCTCAGGTGCTTTGCGGTAGTTTGTTGATGCTCTAGTAGCTCCTTGGTCATTCCAGCTACCTTATCTGTTTCTTCCTCTTGTACTTCTTCCCAAAGTGGTCTCCAAGATAAGCCTAGAGAAATCATCTGTAACCCTAATTGCCCCAGCTTGGCCTTGCAGGATTTGGTATGCAGATCTAGTTCAGATGTCCATTTGGCCTCTTCCTCTGCAGTCAGACCTTCTGACTCGGTCCATTTTTCCATCCGCATCTCAAGTCTCTGAACTTGATGGCATGGAAATTGAACAGCTAGTCCTTAGACATAGGGGTTTCTCTGATTATGTGATTGAAACCTTAATTCAGGCTTGTAAGCCTGTAACTTGGAAAATGTATCATAAGGTCTGAAAGGCCTTTATTTCTTAGTGTATATTTCATGGTTATTCCTGGCATTCAGAATCCCTAGGATTTTGCAGTTCATACAGGATGGTCTGGATAAGAGCCTATCTGCCAGTTCTTTGACGGGGCAGTTTTCTGCTTATTCAGTCTTGTTTCATAGTAAGATTGCTATAATCTTCCTGATATTCATGGTTTAGTTCCGGCCTTGGTTCATTTTAAAGGGACGGTGTACACCAATTTTCATATCATTGCATGTAATAGACACTACTATAAAGAAGAATATGCACAAACACTGATCTAAAAATCCAGTTTATCCAGAAGCTTCCAGTTTAGCACTGTTGATGAGGTTAGGCTGGGATACCCGGTCAAAAGGGTCTGGGAAAGTAGGAAAAGCAGACACTCCCCCCTCCCCTGCATATGAAAAGACAGATTCACAAACAGGAGTAAGCAGGAATCTGTAGACTTCAGTCTACATCTGATATGTTGATGCTTGGTTAGGAGTCTGAAAATCAGCACTATGTTAGTAAAAAAAATATGTTTCTTTCTTATGACACGGTGAGTCCACAGGATCATCAATTACTTTTGGGAATATCACACCTGGCCAGCAGGAGGAGGCAAAGAGCACCACAGCAAAGCTGTTAAGTATCACTTCCCTTCCCACAAACCGTAGTTATTTTCTTTGCCTCTAGTGCAAGGAGGAGGTGAAATAATTAGGTGTCTAATAAAGATTTCTTCTATCAAGATTTTTTTTGTTTTGAAGCCAGGGCAAGATTGCTCTGATCTTCCATCACATTTGGGTATAGCTGTACTCCACGTTAGTCTCTTCAGGATGGCTGTGGTAGCTTTTAAGCAGTTGGGAACTTGTGAGGTGGGCCTCACTGCATTTTCCTAACATTGTGCTGCCCTGGTATAGAAAGTCTGAGTAAGTTTACTCTCTCTTTCTTTTTTCTACAGACCTCTGTGAGGAGCGACATCCTCTCATGCTGGGTTGGCTGTCCCCCTGCCGGACGGCTAGATGCAGGTAAGTGCTCAGTCTTCTATAATTTGGGGGACTTGCACTTCAGAAAATAGACTGCATTTCTTGGGACACATATATATCCTGGGGTAGGATATTTCAGGCAGGATGCAGGCACTGGTGACCAGGAGACTAGGGGATCATACTTTATAGAGTATTCCCTGTTTAAGGTATAAAGCTCATTAGTGGTTAATGAAATTCTGGGCAAGAGTATGGAGGGAAACAGAGTGCAGTGTTACTCATGTTTTTTCCTGAGCTCCTGTAACTATGTTAAAAAGGTACTTAATCCTGCTATACAGAATTGCAAGAATACTATCCTAAGAAAGAGTGCGCTCTTTAATTGCTGAGCGGCGCAGTGTTGGGCTTCCTTCAGTGGTCACTGTGTGTAGTGTTTTAATTTGCACTTTCTTTATCTGTCTGCCGGAGCAGGTCCATTCAATGGCGGCTATGACAGGATGAGACGCGAGATAATTATGCTGCACACTTCATCACTGTCCTCTCGTGTAGTTAATCAGACGAGTTCCGCCTCCTTCCTTAGTTATGGCATTGAATCTCCATTTTCGGCTCTCCTTCTGAGCCGGTCGTGGCCACGCCCCCTTGTCTCCTTAAGAACGGAGAAAGGGTTTTATAGTTTGATTCCTCTGAATGGCTTATGCAATATAAGTCACAAGAGGACTTTAAAAGGTGACTGCCGTTCATGTCAAAATAAGTAGTATTATCGCAGCTGTTGCTGTGTGCCTTATAATAGTGATCAGCTGCCGTTCATGCAAAATACAGGCATAAGTGCTTTATTCTGCCGTTTTTGTCTTCTAATAATCACACAGTCAGGAAGCTCTATCCTATGTTATATTTTATATATTTTGTATTTATGATGCCACTATAATTTACCTCTATTTTATCTATATTTTAATTATATTTTAATTAAACTCTAGTCTATAGTGCTCCAGCCTATATGGGGTTAAGTCTGTTGTGCTCTTCCAGCCTATGTGGACTTAAGTCTGTTTGATGGGCATTTTTGTAATACAACCAAATGCTGTTCCTATGTAATGAGGATGACTTGAGTTACAACATTCAGCTGTCACTCATACCTTTCCTGACAGTTATAATATATTATTATTATTATCAGGACAGGGGTGTCGTCGCTGTGGTTTCTGTGGCAAAAATGTGATATATTTTATCTTCTGAGCCCAATGTCTCCTTGGATGATGCTGTTCAGAACAGCTTCTCCTTTGCTTCTTAAGTTTTCTCTGGCATCGCATGCAGTGCCCTGCGGTTCTTCTCAATCTCCTGGGGGAGTATATTTGCCTACAGAGGACTTAAAATTTTTCAGATAGTAAGGTTTCTGCTTCTCAGACTGCTCTCTCCCCTAAGTCTAAGAGGAGAGGGTAGAATCTCAAATGCGGACGGTAAAATTCCTTCGTCTGATACTGAAGTGGTATCCTTCAGATGTATGCCTATTTACCTTTTGTACTGTTGAAGGAGGTATTAGCTACTTGGATGACATCGATAAGCGTGTCGTCGTCAACCTTTGATAGGTCCAATATAATGTTCCTATGAGGGAGTGTCTGTAGACGGACTGCGGATATTTTCACAGAATATCTAGGGATACTTGACTCCCTGTCTCCCGTATGCCTAATGGACGGTGCTGCTATGGCAAAGAGTACTTGGATCCCTATGGGAGATAGCTCCTCCTTACGAATCCATAGGATCAAAAGCTGGAGGTTCATTTGAAGCATGACATTATCTTCCAGAATTGCTGTGATAGGCTGTGGGCACTGTGACTGAGATCTTGGTCAGCAGATACCACCTAGGTCTTATAGTTTCTGCAGTGGCAGATTCTATTACTATGTTCCTCCAGATCCACGCCTCTGGCGTTTTTTACTTTCAAGATTTGGTCTTGGCATGGCAGACGTATCCTTCGACTTTACAAAGAGAGGTTGTTCTTCTTTTCACCAAGGGGATCCAACCAACTTTAGTATTCTTCTTAGAGACAGATTTCTCCTTTTGGAGAGTATCTGCAATCTAGGTGGGATAATCCCAGTCTGGGAAAGGGATCTAGGTATTTCCTAAAGTTTCTCAGGTTTTGCCCTTCTAACTATTCTACTTTAGTTTAAGAGGGTCTGTTTATAACCTACATAGACCTGAAGGATGGGCTTTATTGCTCTCTTGGAACTCTGTCAAGTGTCAGAGTTTTTGTCTTCCATGAAAGACCTTTTTTTCTTGTGATATTGCAGTGCCTTCTGAACTTATTTGGTTCATGTGTCATCCTTTATTTGAGCAATTTTCCTTTTTCCGGAAATCTTGCCCAACTTTGGAGAGTGGTTAATTCTTCTGCCCGGTCATCAGGGAGTTCTTTTTGGTCCGGTAGATAGCTTCCATTTTGCAACTGGAAGGTTGGAAGTTTTGGATTAGCTGCAGTTGTGTTCCTTTATCTTTTCCAGCGGCTTTAGTTAGGCCGGTGAGGTAGATCAGTTGGTAAATGCTCTGACTACAGGGATAAACTATTTAAAGAAGAGTATAGAGGGAATCGGTCTTATGATACATAGACATCATTCCCTTGTTATTCTCCATAAAATGGAGGACTTGCGATCTTTCGCAAAGGATAGATCGAAATTAACCTCTCTCCCTGTCAGTTTTTTTTTTCCCTGTTGTGTTTGCCATGTGCTGCTGGCAGCTATTTTACTCACCTCTCTTCCTGACTATGGTGCTTTATGGGGGATGCTGCTCAATTCCTGCACTTCCTTTTATGACCAGACTGGTGTGCATCATCCATGTGAGACAGGATGCAGTCTCAGAATTGTGATGTCATCACTTATTATTTAAAGGGCCTCTGTTCAGTATGCTTTGCCTTTGCGTTGTCTCAGACCTGTTTGTAAGAGTTCCTGTGTATTACCTGGCTGCCTGACGTCCTTCCTGGTTCCTGATCCCTGGCTTGTTCTTGACTCTGCTGTTTTCCTTGTCCCTGATTCCGGCTCGTCTGACTTTTGGCTTTGGCTCCTGACTCGGCTTGTCTGACTACCAGCTCTGGTTTTGATTCCTGGCTTGTTATTTGACTTGTGGACTTTTTGTTATTGATAAAGGTGTGATTATTTTTGCACTTCTCGTCTCAGTCTGATTCCTAGCACCCTGACATTACGCAAAGGCCATGAATCCTGATGGTGCTAATAATCCACCTTTACCTGCCATCATTTCCAGGATGGATGTACAGGATCACCGCTTGGATCAATTTGCACTAGCCCTGCAAACCTTGCTGACTCGCTCTGCACATTTGGACCAAAGTGTCCCGCAAGTTATGGCTGCTCCTGTTTCCGCTGCTGCACCTATGCCTACCAGGAGCATGTCCGGTTCTGCACCTCTACCTCAGCGATATGGAGGCAATCCTATTCAGTGCAGAGGGTTTTTGAACCAGGTGGGCATTTACTTTGAGATGTTACCTCAGGCGTTTCCCTCTGACAGAGCTAAGGTGGGATTTCTCATATTGTTACTCTGACACAGCTCTGGGCTAATCCCTTGTGGGAGACTAATAAACCTGTGATTTCAAATTACCCTGAATTTGTGGCCTCCTTTCGAAGGGTATTTGATGTTCCGGCTCGCTCCTCCTGTGCTGCTAAACGACTCATGTCCATTCAGCAAGGTACAAGATCTGTTGCTCAGTATGCTATTGAGTTCCGTACGCTTGCCACAGAGGTAGGTTGGAACAATGAAGCCCTTGTTGCCGCCTTCTTTCATGGGCTCTCTGATGTGATTAAAGACGAAGTTGCTGCCAGAGATTTACCAGAGGATCTCGAGGCATTGGTGTCTTTTTTGATCCTAATTGACATCAGACTCAGAGAGAGGCCCTCTTTCAAGGAGCGCTTGCAGAAGCCTCCTGTTCCGTTCCCACCCATGCCTCCCGGTCCCGAGTCACCAGGTACTGCTGAGCCGAAGCAGCTGGGATTCACATGTCTCTCCGCGGCGGAGAGGGCCTTTAGGAGGAAGGAGGGGCTCTGCCTCTATTGTGGGTTACAGGGCCACCTTTTTGAAGTCTTGTCCTACACGACCGGGAAACGCTCACACCTAAGGTCCTGTCGGGAGCAGACCTTGGGTGGTTTATCCTCGTCCCCGGGAACCGCTTAAGGAAAAACCTTTGGTCACGGTTGTCCTTTCCTGGGTGGACTCCTCCATAGTCACTCAGGCTCTTGTTGACTCCGGTGCTGCGGGCTATTTCATTGACAGTGCT
Organism: Bombina bombina; assembly: GCF_027579735.1. Classification (NCBI taxonomy): domain Eukaryota; kingdom Metazoa; phylum Chordata; class Amphibia; order Anura; family Bombinatoridae; genus Bombina; species Bombina bombina. The sequence continues at coordinate 702,764,863 of NC_069504.1, forward strand.
TTTGTATCAAAGCACTCCATTCCTGTTTTGCCTTGGTCCGTTCCGCTTGCTATTGAGGCCATTGATAGCAGGCCCCTTCTGCCCGCACTCGTTACTCACGAAACTGATCCGTTGTCCATGGCTGTTGGGGCTCTGTATTTTGAAACCCTCCAGTTCCAGGTGATAAACTCTCCGCATTTTCCGGTTGTTCTGGGTTATCCCTGGCTCCAAAAGCACAATCCCAGTCTCGACTGGCGCAGGTCCGAAATTTTGTCGTGGTCCCCGCAATGTATTTCCACTTGTCTTCAGAAACCAGTTAAAGGCTTGTGCACTTCTTCGGTTTCTCAATTGCCAGAGTAGTACCGAGAGTTCCTAGACGTGTTTGACAAGGTGTGTGCCGGTACGTTGCCTCCTCACCGGTCTTAAGATTGTGCCATAGAGCTGCAACCCGGAGCCATTCCTCCTCGGGGCCGGGTGTACCCTCTGTCTGTTGCAGAGAATTGTGCTATGGAGGAGTATGTTGCCGATGCTCTGTCTCGGGGGATCACCTGCAAATCTTGCTCTCCTGCAGGGGCTGGCTTCTTCTTTGTGAAGAAAAAGGGTGGCGAGTTAAGACCATGTATCGATTATAGGGTCTTAATCATCTTACCACCATTAAGAATTCTTACCCTATTCCGCTTATTACTGAACTCTTTGACCGCTTTAAGGGAGCTACGGTCTTTACTAAACTTAATTTGAGAGGAGCGTACAATCTCGTTAGGATTAAGGAGGGCCACGAATGGAAAACAGCATTTAACACCAGGAGCGGGCATTATGAGTATCTTGTAATGCCCTTTGGCCTATGTAATGCTCCTGCTGTTTTTCAGGAATTTATTAATGATGTCCTACGAGATATGTTGCAACAGTGTGTTGTGGTGTACTTAGACGACATCCTCATACACTCACCCACACTTGAGGCTCATCGTTCTGATGTTACACAGGTTCTTCAGAGACTACGTGAGAAGGCCTGTTTTGTAAACTCGAGAAATGTGACTTCCATCAGACTCAAGTAACCTTCCTAGGTTATGTTATCTCCATTGCAGGGTTCTCCATGGATCCTGACAAGTTATCTGCAGTTCTGCAGTGGCCTCGCCCAGTTGGTCTTCAGTCTATTCAACGTTTTTTTGGGGTTCGCCAATTACTATAGAAAGTTTATTAAAAACTTTTCTTCCTTGGTCAAACCTATCACAGACATGACCCGTAAAGAGAATGATCCACTCCATTGGTCACCTACTGCCATTAAGGCCTTTGATAGTCTTAAGACTGCCTTTGCTGCCGCTCCAGTTCAGGCTCATCCTAACCCTGTCCTGCCTTTCATTCTTGAGGTCGATGCGTCTGAGACTGGAGTAGGTGCCCTCTTGTCTCAATGTCCTACGCCTGACGGTGCCTTGCATCCATGTGTTTTCTTCTCTAAGAAGAGTGCAATTATGAAATTGGCGACAGGGAATTACTGGCCATAATTTTGGCACTTAAGGAATGGAGGCATCTTCTCGAGGGTACTAGCGTGCCATTGCTCATTCTTGCTAACCACAAGAATTTAACTTATCTATCTGAAGCAAAACGTTTGTCGCCCCGAAAGGCCAGATGGGCGCTATTTTTGTCTCGGTTTAATTATGTGGTCTCCTACCTGCCTGGTAGTAAGAATGTTAGGGCTGATGCCCTCTCTCGACAATTTTCGCCTCTGTCCAAGGAGGAGTCTGTGCCTACTCCTGTTATACCTCCTGACCATATTTTTGCTACCATACGTACTAATTTGACTTCTCCCTTGGGGGAGGAGATACTTAGGTGCACAAACCAATGCACCTCCTGAGAAACCTAGTGGTAAGTGTTTTGTTCCTGAGAATCTTCAAACTAAACTTTTGCACACTTACCACTATCCTAAAGCCGCAGGTCACCCAGGCAAGAACCAAATGATTTGGTCTGTCACTCGACGATTCTGGTGGCCAGGTGTTCGTTCTGATGTTGCTGTGTATGTTGCCTCCTGCTCAGTTTGTGCACAGAATAAGACTCATCGACGTCTTCCTGTGGGTCTTCTTCAATCTATTGCTAATGGTGAGCGTCCTTGGACACATCTTTCCATGGACTTCATTGTCGAGCTCCCTGTTTCCAATGGAAATACTGTTATCCTTATGGTGGTTGACCGTTTTTTTCTAAAATGTCACATTGCATTCCCTTGATGAAGCTGCCTACCGCTCAGGAGCTTGCTTCAATTTTTGCCCGGGAGGTCTTCCGTTTACATGGGTAACCCAAGGAGATAGTGTTGGACCGGGTTAGCCAGTTTGTCTCCAGATTTTGGCGTTCCTTTTGTGCTCAAATGGGGATCCAGCTTTCCTTCTCCTCGGCATATCACCCTCAATACAATGGGGCTCTGGAACAGTTCCTCTGTTGCTTTGTCTCAGATCACCACAATAATTGGTCTGAACTGTTACCTTGGGTAGAGTTTGCTCGTAATAGTGCTATTAATGCTTCCTCCAAGATATCCCCGTTCATGGCGAATTATGGGTTTCAACCATCCTTGTTGCCCGTTTCATTCATGTCTCAGGGTATTCCGGCTTTGGAGGAGCATCTCCGGCAACTCCGTTCCACGTGGGTGCAGATTCAGGATTGCCTTCATCGTTCTATGCAGCGCCAAAAGTTCCAGGCTGATCGTAGGCGTCTGCCCGCACCTTCCTACCAGGTTGGTGAGAGAGTTTGGCTGTCCTCCTGCAACTTGAACCTTTGTGTGCCTTCCAATAAATTGGCTCCCCGTTATGTTGGTCCTTTTCGAATACTCCGACTGGTTAATCCTGTGGCCTACGCTCTTGACCTTCCTCCTGCTATGTGCATCTCCAATGTTTTTCATGTCTCCCTCTTGAAACCATTGGTTTGTAATCGGTTTACCACTGTGTTGCCTCGTCCCCGTCCTATCTTTGTTGACAACCATGAAGAGTATGAGGTCAGCAGCATTATTGACTCTCGTATGTCCAGGGGCCGTGTTAATCCTGTGGCCTACGCTCTTGACCTTCCTCCTGCTATGTGCATCTCCAATGTTTTTCATGTCTCCCTCTTGAAACCATTGGTTTGTAATCGGTTTACCACTGTGTTGCCTCGTCCCCGTCCTATCTTTGTTGACAACCATGAGGAGTATGAGGTCAGCAGCATTATTGACTCTCGTATGTCCAGGGGCCGTGTACAGTATTTGGTTCACTAGAGGGTCTACGGTCCAGAGGAGCGTTCTTGTGTTCCCTCTGATGTTCATGCTCCCACCCTCCTCCATGCCTTCCATGCCCGTTAACCCAATAAGCCTTTTGTCCTCCCGCAGGGGAGGGGTCGTTGAGGGGAGGGTACTGTCAGGGTTTTTTCCCTGTTGTGTTTGCCATGTGCTGCTGGCAGCCATTTTACTCACCTCTCTTCCTGACTATGGTGCAGTGTGGGGGATGCTGCTCAATTCCTGCACTTCTTTTTATGACCAGACTGATGTGCATCATCCATGTGAGACAGGATGCAGTCTCAGAATTGTGATGTCATCACTTATTATTTAAAGGGCCTCTGTTGAGTATGCTTTGCCTTTGCGTTGTCTCAGACCTGTTTGTGAGAGTTCCTGTGTATTACCTGGCTGCCTGACGTCCTTCCTGGTTCCTGATCCCTGGCTTTTTCCTGACTCTGCTGTTTTCCTTGTCCCTGATTCCGGCTCGTCTGACTTTTGGCTTTGGCTCCTGACTCGGCTTGTCTGACTACCAGCTCTGGTTTTGATTCCTGGCTTGTTATTTGACTTGTGGACTTTTTATTATTTTTTGCTATTAGTAAAGGTGTGATTATTTTTGCACTTCTCGTCTGTCTGATTCCTGGCAACCTGACACTCCCGTAGTGGGGAGTATTCATCCTAGGGTGAGTGCGTCGGTCGGATGTCAGCCTGCTGGGCTGGGTCGCAGTCTGGAATTTGTTTCAGAACTGATTGTGACTCAACATAAGTATTCTCTGGCTTCTCTTCAGATTGAATAAATCTTTCGCTTATTACTAAAGCTTTCCGTGGAGAGGAACAACTTTGAGTTTTTAAATGATTTTAAGGCAGATCTCTCTGCCCTTATGAGCAGTTTGCCTCCCTGACCTTTAAAGGTCTCAAGGTTGGAGGCTTGGCTTGAGTTGTCTTTATCTTTTCCAGTAGGCCAATGTCACCTCAATGGTTGCATCAACCATCAGGGAGGAACTCAGAGTTTCCTTAGCCACAGAGGAGGTGACTTGGATGGTTCAGGGGGCAGAAGCCCATAAAGGTTGTTTTAGGCCATCCTCATTCCAGGCGGAACATCTGGGAAGCTGTATCGGAAGCAGCCAATGTAGTGTGGTTGTTAGCTGTGGTTTGGCACGCAGAGGTTAGGGGTTCGAATCCAGCTGCTGTGCTGGATGCCCATTAGCAGACAGTCTCTTTCCGGGGAGTGGATGCATCGACCCGGATGTGTTTTGCAGCCTGACCTTTAAAGGAGTACAGAGCTTTCAGAACCAGGGATCCACAAGCGGATCTAAGAGAGGTTTTAGGTCTTCAGGTTGACTTACCTGTTTTTCTCTGTTACTCTTCTTCCATGAGTTATTGCTCATATCAGGTAGGAGTGAGTGTCAGTGTTTCTTAGCTCCTGCTTGACTCTTCAGGTCCTGGTGTGCAGACTTCTACTTCAGGGCCCTTCCTTTATCCACATATCTTCTCTGAAGCTTCTGTTTGGAGTTGAGCGCTTGATTTAGCTAAGCGTGAAATTTCGAATTGGTCATGGTTCAGATGCTGGTCTCTTGAAAGATTTTCCATAAGATATGGAGTAAATATCCTTATTGATGTGAGTCTAAAGGATTTTAGGGGTAAGGTCGGGATCCCGAGGATCTTGTCTTTTCTCCCGGTAGGCCTCAAGAGGGATTATCTTTCAGTACCCTCAACGGTCAGGTTCTGCGTTATCCGTCCTGCTACTCATACACCTGACGGACATGCCGGATGTTCAATCATTGGTCAGGATCAGGCCTGTATTATAATCTTGTTGTTAGTTTTTTTTTCCTGCAGGCTTCGTTGAACCTTCGCTTCCCTTTGATATTAAGTTTTATCTTGGGGAGTTTTTTGTTCTTATGGCTAATTCTCTGCTTGGAGGGTTTTTGAACTCTCAGCTTGCAATGTGATCTCTTTATCTCATGTTTTCATGCAGTTATGGCATTTTTTAGTATCAAGTTTTTTGTTTTTCTTTCTAAGGTTGTTCGGACAGAAAAACAGGAAATGTTTGTTCTTTCTCTCTGTCCTAATCCTCCTCCTCATGAGGAACGTTTGTTGCACAACTTACAAGTTGTGCGGGCTAGCAAACTCTTTTTGCAGGCGACTAAAACTTTGTCTGTTTCTGCATTGCTGTTTGCCTTTCGGGTAAGCTACTGCATCTTCTCTTCTTTTCCAGTGGAGAAGTATTATTGTTTGGCGTGTGAGACTGCTGGACTGCAGCCTTTGAGGGTTTTATAGTCCATTCCACAAGGACTGTTTCGTCTTCTCGAGTCCTCAAGAATGAGGCCTCTTTGGCACAGATGGGCGAGGTTGCGACTGAGTCTTCCTTGCGTTTTTTTCCCAAAATCTCTAAATTTGATTCTTTGCCTCGGCTGATGTTTCTTTGGGAGAAAGGTTCTTTAAGCAGTGGTGCCTTCTGTTTAGATTGCTGTCTTGACCCTCCCTAATCATGTGTCCTCTAGCTTGGGTATTGATTCCCAACAGTAATTGATGATCCTGTGGACTCACTGTGTCATAAGAAAGAAAACAAAATTCATGCTTACCTGATAAATTTATTTATTTCTTGACACGGTGAGTCCACAGCCCTCCTGGTTTTTCAGACAGTGTTTTTTTTTGTATAAACTTTAGGCACCTCTGCACCTTGTGTTATTTCCTTTCTCTCCTTTCTTTCGGTCGAATGACTGGGGTTTGTGGGAAGAGAAGTGATACTTATCAGCTTTGCTTAGGTGCTCTTTGCCTCCTCCTGCTGGCCAGGAGTTATATTCCCAACAGTAATTGATGATCCTGTGGACTCACCGTGTCAAGAAATAAATAGATTTATCAGGTAAGCATAATTTTTTTTTATTTTTTTTTAATCCCTCCCTTTGTTATTACTTGTGGACTCCACAGCTTGGTTATTAGTTCCTAGGAGTAATGGATCGTGGACTCTCACCACCTGTATCAAAATAAACATAATTTATGCTTACCTGATAAATTCATGTTTTTCATGGTGGTGAGAGTCCACGAGACCCCACCCTATGTTTTTTAGGGTTAGTTTTATTTTCATGAGCACAGCTTTTTTTCCCTGCTCCTTTTTATAGCTCGTAGTCCTTTTTGTCACCTAATTTGCTTGGATATACTTTAGACTGAGGTACATGTTAGGTGGGATGGGTTTTATAGAACTCTTGGGGTTTTGGAATCTTTGCCTCCTCCCAGTGGTAAGGAAGAGTAATTCCCAGGAGTAATGGATCATGGAATCTCACCACTATGAAAGAAATTTAATTGATCAGGTACGCATAAATTATGTTTTTATTTCAAACAGTATTTTATATAAAAAAAAATAATAGAATCAACATTGTGATTTGCTATTGTTTTTTTTGTACACAGGAGCAGACTACGTTTATTTGTGTGTGTATTGCTGAGTTCTTGTCACTTTATGAAACGGAGAGATTGATCCAGGAGCTGGCGAAATGTAAAATTGATACTCACAATATAATAGTCAACCAACTGGTATTTCCTGAACCAGAGAAACCTTGTAGGATGTGTGAAGCCAGGCACAAAATCCAATCTAAATACTTGGACCAGGTATGTAACAAATGGGCTCTCCTTATTGGAGATAGCAATGAGGCATGGAGTTTTTTTATACTCTGCAAAATGACACAAACAAGATTAACTATAAAAGGGATAGTTGACTGGTGGCCCTAAACCCCAAGTGGTCAACAAGGACCTGTTTACAACCCCCAAGCTGCAGACAAAATTATATTTTATTAAGTCAGTTTTCAGAGGAAGAGTTTGATGATTTAGTTAAAGCTCTGCACTAGTAAATGGGAATGGGTGTAGTGAAACAGAAACTACAGTGTACTCCACAGAAAATGTTGCTAGCCGGGTGGCCTTATGAAGATGGGGAAGTGTAATATTTCCTTCCTAAGATAGGGAGAGTCCACGGCTTCATTCCTTACTGTTGGGAAATACAACACCTGGCCACCAGGAGGAGGCAAAGACACCCCAGCCAAAGGTTTAAATATCCCTCCCACTTCCTCATTACCCCAGTCATTCTTTGCTTTTCGTCACGTTAGGAGGTGGCAGAGAAGTGTCAGAAGATTCGGAGAGTCCTGAAAAAGGGTATCTGCCCTTCGAGATAGGTCTGGAGTTTTAAGTAGTCATGTCAACCTCTCAGTGAGAGTATTGATAAAAGTTAAGAGTCTGGAGATGCAGGGAAAGTTTTTCTGTGAAACCATCCAGACTACTGCTAACAGCTCCTAAGCAATCAGTGTTGACTAGTTTCACTGCCTGCTTTCTCTCACTCAAGTCCATGTCAGGAGCGCTGCTATAAGACTGTATCACTTAAGAGGCTGTGTTTTGTTCCACAGTATGGATCCTGGAGGTAAGATTGTTTCAATTTCTTTTACAAAGATATAACGAGTCCACGGATTTCATCCTTACTTGTGGGATATTAACCTCCTGCTAACAGGAAGTGGCAAATAGCACCACAGCAGAGCTGTATATATAGCCCCTCCCCTTCCCCTCCACCCCCAGTCATTCTCTTTGCCTGTGTTATACTAGGAAGACATGGTAATGTGAGGTGTTAGTTTTAGTTTCTTCAATCAAGAAGTTTTTTATTTTAAATGGTACCGGTGCGTACTATTTTCCTCAGGGGGATATGGAAGAAGATTTCTGCCCTGAGGTTTGATGATCTTAGCATTTGTAACTAAGATCCACGCTGGTTCCCACAAGACTTCTGAAGGTAACCATGAGACATCTTCAGTGTGGAGACCGGTTTCATGCTACAAGCAGCATTAAGGTATGTGCAGCCATTTTTTCTGAGGAGACTTGGTGTATCAGAACTGGATGGCATTATTTCCCTGTATGGGAATGGGGTAAGCAGTAAAACCTATTTTAATAAGAGGGGTGTTTATATTTATCATTAGTTGATATTTGGGCATTATGTGACATGGGAGACAATATAAAAAACAATGTTTTTTGTTTTTGGCACTTAAAACTTATTGGTTTTATGCTTGAGGGTTATATTGTGTGTGTATTTTTACCTTCATATTCCAATCCACAAAGATCATCATCAGTTTCTAAGGTTTGCCTTCTTGGACAAACATCAGTTCGTGGCTCTTCCTTTCGGGTTGGCCACAGCACCCAGAATCTTCACAAAGGTTCTAGGGTCTCTTTTGGCGGTTCTCAGACCGCAAGGGATAGCGGTGGCGCTTTATCTGGACAATTTTTTGATTCAGGCGTCAACATATCATCTGACAAAATCTCACACGGACAAAGTGTTGTCTTTTCTGAGAACTCACGGCTGGAAGGTGAACATAGAGAAGAGTTCACTTGTTCCACAGACAAGGGTTCTTTTCTTGGGAACTCTGATAGACTCGGTAGCCATGAAAGTATTTCTGACGGTCAGAAAATCAAAGATTTTGAATGCTTGCCGAGCACTTCTGTCCATTCCTCGGCCATCAGTGGCTCAGTGTATGGAGGTAATTGGATTAATTGTAGCGGCAATGGACATCTTTCAGTTTGCTCGCTTTCATCTCAGACCACTGCAACTGTGCATGCTCGGTCAGTGGAATGGGGATTATGCGGATTTATCTCCAAAGATAATTCTGGATCAAGAGACCAGAAACTCTCTTCTTTGGTGGTTGTCGCCAGATCATCTGTCCCAGGGGACTTGTTTCCGCAGACCCTTGTGGGTTATAGTGACAACAGATGCCAGCCTTCTGGGCTGCGGTGCAGTTTGGAACTCCCTGAAGGCTCAGGGTGTTTGGACTCAGGTGGAGTCTCTACTTCCAATCAATATTCTGGAACTGAGAGCAATATTCAATGCGCTTCAGGCGTGGCCTCAGTTGGCTTCGGCCAAATTAATCAGATTCCAGTCGGACAACATAACGACTGTGGCATATGTCAATCATCAGGGGGAACAAGGAGTTCCTTAGCAATGATAGAAGTATCTAAGATAATCTTGTCATCTGTCTGCTATCTACATCCCAGGTGTAGAGAACTGCGAAGCAGATTTTCTAAGTCGACAGACTTTTCATCCGGGGGAGTGGGAACTTCACCCGGAGGTATTTGCCTCATTGATTCTCAGATGGGGCAGACCGGAATTGGATTTGATGGCATCTCGTCAGAATGCCAAGCTTCCAAGATACAGATCCCGGTTACACATAACAAGCTATAACAAGGTCACAGTGTGGCTCCTTTATACCTTGATAGGATCCAGGGTTAATATCCTCTAAAGGGGGTTTATTGAACAGTTGGTGTTAATTAATCAGTGTATTAATTATTTACATGCTGCTTTGTGTGATTTTTTCCTAGGCTGATAGACTGTGTGTTTTTGGCTGGAACAAACAGGTTTCACTTTAAAGTTCCACTTTCGTTTTTGAAAGTGTTGCACAGCTCCTATTACTTGCTGTACTTGTAATAACAGGGAAAGTACTGTCTTGCACTCTGTTCATTTCCTCCATTCCGGCTGAGACCTGAACCTTAGGAGAGTGTTTCCTCTGTTAACTATCTGGGTCTAGGAGGTGGTGAGTGCCCCAGTCATTGGGAGTATAAAGGTGCAGTTTTCTATAATAAAAAAAAATACAGTTTTTATTTGTGTCCTTCTGTGAGTATAACCTTAGCTATGGAGGACTCTGACATGTTAGAAGGTACTCCTTCTGTACTAAATCATACCTGTTTATATTGTGAGGAGGTTGTGGTTTTCCCGCCCACTCAATTATGTTTCACATGCCTTAACACCGTTATAAAATCTAAGAAGGGAGACAAGCCTGCTAAGGCTCTTAGTCCCTCTGAGCCGTCTACCTCTCTGGACTCTGCGTCCCATGAGATTACTACCCTTGCTACATTATTCACTCCACATGCAGTTCCCTGTTGCACATCTAATCCTCCACCCGGAGGGGACCTTCTTCCTGTACACTTTGGCATTCATTTAAACGGCGGTGTCTGCAGGCCCTCAGTGCATTACCTCGCTCTAACAAACGCACTACTAAAGTACTACTATACCTTTTGAGGATAGTTCTTCGTGCAGAGAGCCGATGGATAAGAAAATGGAAACCTTCTGAGAAAGGTGTTTCAACCAGCGGCTGCAGTTGCCACGGTTTCCGGAGCGACTACTTACTGGTGAGACTCTTTGACGGAACTCATTGAGGTGGAGTCTCCCCTCGAGGATATTCAAGACAGAATTAAAGCTCTGAGAATTGCTAATTCTTTTATCTGTGATGCGAACATGCAAATTATTCGCCTAAATGCAAAGGTCTCTGGCTTTGAGGTCCTAGCCCTCCGGGCACTCTGGTTGAAGTCTTGGTCTGCGGATATGACTTCTGAGTCCAAATAAATATTTTATTTGGTCCGGGCCTGGACTCCAGTATTTCTATGGTTATCAGAGGCAAGGGTGCCTTCCTACCCGCAAGATAAGAAGAACAAGTCTAAGGGATGACAATCTTCTAATTTTCATTCTGACAAATCCCAACGCCAACAATTCTCCTCCAAGCCCGAGCAACCCAAGAGTACTTGGAAATCAACTCAGTCCTGGAATAAATCCAAGCAGAATAAGAAGCCTGCCGGAACAAAATTCAGCACGGAGGCGGCCCCCGATCCGGGATCGTATCGTGTAGGGGGCAGACTGTCTCTCTTTTCAGACGCCTGGTTCAAGGACGCACAGGATCCGTGGGTCCTGGAGGTGGCATCTCAGTGATACAAGATAGGTTTCAAATCTCATCCGCCAAGGGGCAGATTTCTTGTCTCGAATCTGTCTACCAGACCAGAAAAGAGGGATACCTTTCTAGGGTGCATTCGGGATCTATCCTCCTTAGAAGTTGTTGTAATGTGTTGTGCCTATCGAAGAAAGAGGTTTGGGGTTTTATTCAAACCTTTTCGTGGTGCCAAAGAAAGAGGGAACTTTCTGACCAATTCTGGACCTAAAGTGCTGAAACAAATTTCTCAGTGTCCCTTCCTTCAAGATGGAGATAATGTCCATCATTTCTTTAATTCAGGAAGGCCAGTTTATGACCACTAAATATCTGAAGGACGCTTACCTTCATGTTCCAATCCACAGGGAACATTTTCAGTTCCTGAGGTTTGCATTCCTGGACCAACACTTCCAGTTCATTGGCCTAGCTACTGCTCCAAGAATCTTTGCAAAGGTTCTGGGGGCTCTTCTAGCTGTTGCCAGAACTCAGGGTATTGCAGTAGCCCCATACTTGGACATATTCTGCGGCAAGCACCATCCTTTCGTCTTGCGGAAGAATTCTCGGAGTCCCTTCTCAGTCTTCTTCGATCACATGGATGGAGGTTAAACTTGGAAAAGAGTTCTCTTATCCCAAGTACCAGGGTGGAATTCCTGGGTACTATAATAGACTCCATATCCATGAGGATATTTCTAACAGACCAGAGATGTTGCAAGCTAACTTCGGAATGTCTTGCCCTCCGGACCTCCTTGAGTCCCTCTGTGGCTCAGTGTATGGAGGTGATTGGTCTCCTTTTGCCAGGTTCTGTCTTAGACCTTTACAACTGTGCATGCAGAGGCAGTGGAATGGCGATCATCTCGAGGGACATGCTTCTTAAGACCATCTTGGGAGATTGTGACTACGGACGCAAGCCTATTCGGATGGGGAGCTGTTTAGGGTGCTAGGATGGCACAGGGGTTGTGGACTCAGGAGGAGTCCTCCCTCCCGATCAATATTTTGGAACTACGGCAATCTTCAAGGCCTTCAAGGCTTGGCCACTTCTTGGTTCGTCCCAGTTTATCAGATTCCAAACCGACAATATAACCTTGTGGCTAGCATCAACCATCAGGGGGGACGAGAAGTTCCTTGGCGATGAAGGAAGTATCTCAGATTCTGGAGTGGGCGGAGGCCCACAGCTGTTCGCTGTCAGCGATCCACTTTCCGGGTGTGGACAACTGGGAGGCGGATTTTCTCAGCAGGCAAGCCTTCCATCCAGGGGAATGGTCTCTCCATCCCAAGTTGTTTGCAGAGATATGCAGCAAGTGGGGGACGCCGGAGATAGATCTCATGGTGTCCCGTCTCAATACCAAGCTACCCAGGTACGGGTCTAGGTTGAGGGATCCCCAAGCGGATCTAATAGATGCACTAGCAGTGCCCTGGAGGTTCAAACTCATATCTTTTTCTCCATTACCGCTTCTTCCTCAAGTGGTGGCCCGCATCAAGCAGGAGCGGGTATCAGTAATCCTGATTGCTCCATCGTGGCCGAGAAGGATGTGGTTCGCGGATCTAGTGGGAATGTCCTCATCTCCTCCGTGGAAGTTACCTTGTCGCAGAGACCTGCTAAAACAAGGTCCATTTGTTCATCAAAATCTAGATTCTCTGAGGCTGACTGCATGGGAGATTGAACGCTTAATCTTAGCCAAGAGAGGTTTCTTTGAGAGTGTCATTGATACTCTTATTCAAGCTTATAAACCAGTTACTCGGCGTATCTACCACAAGGTGTGGAGGACCTACTTATTCTGGTGTGAAGAGCGTGTTTTTTCCTGGCACAGAGTTAAAGAGGCACTAAACCCAAAATTTTTCTTTCATGATTCAGATAGAGAATGTAATTTTAAACATCTTTCCAATTTAATTCTATTGTTTTAATTTGCTTCATTCTTCAGTTATCATTTGTTGAAGAAATAGCAATGCACATGAGTGAACAAATCACACGAAGCATCTATGTGCAGCAACTGAGCCTGTTTAGATATGCTTTTCAACAAAGGATATCAAGAGAATAAAGCAAATAAGATAATAGAAGTAAATTGGAAAGTTGTTTAAAATTGCATGCTCTTTCTAAATCGTGGGGAAAAAAATAGATTTCATGTCCCTTTAAGGTTGCCAGGATCTTATCTTTTCTCCAGTATGGGCTTGAGAAGGGCTTTTCTGCTAGTTCCCTGAGGGGACAGATTTCGGTCCTGTCGGTTTTATTGCACAAGAGACTGACTGAGCTTCCAGACGTGCAAGTCCTTTGTTAAGGCTCTGATTAGGATCAGACCTGTGTTTAGATCTGGGGCTCCTCCTTGGAACCTAAATCTTGTTCTTCGGGTTTTGCAACAGGTTCCGTTTGAGCCTTTGCATTCCGTTGACATTAGATTGTTATCTTGGAAGGTTCTCTTTTTATTGGCTATTGCCTCTGCACGCAGAGTTTTTGAGATCTCTGCTTTGTAATGTGAGCCCCCTTATTTGATTTTTTATGCAGATAAGGCAGTTTTACATACTGTGTCAGATCGCAACATCAATCAGGAGATTGTGGTTCCTTCCTTGTGTCCTAATCCTTCATCAAAGGAACGCTTCACAATGTGGATGTGGTTCGCACCTTGAAGTTCTATCTTCAGGCTACTAAGGAGTTTAGACAATCTTCCTCTGTTTGTTGTCTATTCGGGGAAGCGTAAGGGGCAGAAAGCTACTTTGGCTTCCCTATCTTTTTGGCTAAGGAGTGTCATCCGCTTAGCTTACGAGACAGCGGACATCGTCCCCTGAGAGGATAACGGCTCATTCCTCTAAAGCAGTGGCTTCCTCTTGGGCCTTTAAGAACGAGGCGTCTATGGATGCGATTTGTAAGGCGGCTACCTGATCCTCCTTACATACTTTTTCAAAATTTTACAAGTTTGATGTTTTTGCTTCGGCTGAAGCAGCTTTCGGAAGAAAAGTTTTGCAGGCTATGGTGCCCTCAGAATAGGGTCCGCCTCTTCCTTTTTGTTCCCTCCCGTTATTCATTCAGTGTCCTCTGGAGCTTGGGTATAGTTTTCCCAACAGTAAGGAATGAAGCCGTGGACTTTAGGAAGGAAAACATAATTTATGCTTACCAGATAAATTCCTTTCCTTCCAGATAGGGAGAGTCCATGGTCCCTGCACGTTTTTTTCTGGTCTATGGGCAGTCCCCTATTATTTATTTATTTTATTCTTCTGGCACCATTCCTAATGTTTCTCCTACTTTTCCTTGTTCCCTCGGCAGAATGACTGGGGTAATGAGGAAGTGGGAGGGATATTTAAGCCTTTGACTGGGGTGTCTTTGCCTCCTCCTGGTGGCCAGGTGTTGTATTTCCTAACAGTAAGGAATGAAGCTGTGGACTCTCCCTATCCGGAAGGAAAGGAATTTATCTGGTAAGCATAAAATTATGTTTTTCTGCTTTACAAAGCAAAATCAGATGTGTGATACGCCAAATTGAAAAGTCCTGTAGAGAACACTAAACTGTGTACTACTTTACACCAAGATATAGATTTGAAAAATATTCTACCCACCAACAATTACATTTATTAGTATCAAGAATGATTGAGCTAGTGGAGCTATAGTCCTTTGTCCTCCTACTCATGCCTACACTGCAAGTTGGTACAGATAATTATGTAGTTCACATTGTAAACTTGTATCTTCCTTTCTCAGATGGAAGACCTGTATGAGGATTTCCACATTGTGAAGCTTCCTCTTCTCCCTCATGAAGTTCGGGGATCTGAAAACGTCAATACTTTTTCCAACCTGCTCCTGGAACCCTACACTCCCCCTAGTGGTAAATAAGAGTCGAAATAGAGTTAAAGAGCCAAAGTACCTCTTGTCATGCCACAAACGCTAAAACAAGAGAACTGAGGAGATTTAAGGACGTATCTGAAAACCCAACTTTCCTTCCACCATCTTCCTGTTTCTCGGAGATGTCTAGATATTGGGATCCAATGTTTTAAGTCTTCATCTAACTTTTTTTTGCTGTCTGTGTCTATAATCAAATTTTCTGTAACCTTTATGGGTTGTATTTTCACTTGTGATAATAGTTTTTGGTTGTTTTACTAGATTTACATGCTTCACTATGATTGTATTTAATTAAAATGTTATGCAGAAGTTCTGTATGCAGTAACAACCAGAATAAATAATTACAGGTTTTAATACAAGATATAAGCAGTACAAAATCTGATTCCATTTTTTTGCTCTCAGCCTGTTTTTCTTTATGTATCTGACCTTTCAACTTTTCTCCTTTTAACTAACTCATGGAAATGCTGCAGTATAAAACTGTAATGAGCATGAATAGCGCATTGAATTGTTATTTAAAGTGTTTGCAGATTTATGTATCCCCTTCTGTAAATGCCTGGTACATCTCTGGGCAATAAGTATTAAATTCTGTTTATAAAAAAAACATAATTTGACACTCATCAACCTTGTCAGCAAATTATTATGAACATGTTGCTCTATATACTTCTGTTGCATAGTCCTCTTTACATAGCAAGGCACATTTATTATCAGCAATGTTACATGATACTTTCTTAACAGGTATTGACAATTGTCAGGGGGGGGGGGCACATCTTTATAAGAATGTGCACCCATATTGGTGATTTTTTTTTATCTATTGTACCCAGTATAGCACTAGCTGCAGGAGTAGTATGGTGCTGTTAACCCAGTGGTGGGGGGCACTGCATTTCGCATGCCACAATGGGCAAGAATGCCATAGTTGGCTAACATCAAGAAATGTAATTGAAAATAGGAGTAGCTTCTTGTGCAGGTGATACAGACATATACACAGATGCACAAATATATCTGTATGTGTGAATATATATATATATATATATATATATATATATATATATATATATATATATATATATTTCTTCTACTAGATATGACGAGTCCACAGATTCATTCTTACTTGTGGGATATTATCCTCCTGCTAACAGGAAGTGGCAAAGAGCACCACAGCAGAGCTGTATATATAGCCTTCTCTCCACCCCCAGTCATTCTCTTTGCCTATACTAGTAATAGGAAGGGGTAAAGTGAAAGAGGTGTTAAAATTATAGTTTTTATTTTCTTCAAGCAAGACTTTATTTTAAATGGTACCGGTGAGTGCTATTTTTCCTCAGGCAGCAGATGGAAGATTTCTGCCTAGAGGTTGATGATCTTAGCAGTTGTCACTAAGATCCAGAGGAGTTCCCACAGAATGGCTGAGGAGTACTTGAGAAGCTTCAGTGTGGGGAACGTTTTTCATGCTACAAGCATTGAGGTATGTTCAGTCA